>NC_056745.1:154234111-154246611 GCF_019279795.1 Protopterus annectens
AATTGCAGAACATTGAACCTCTGATCATTGAGGACCAGAGGATCGAAGTTCTGCAATACTGAACTCAAAAAAAAAACTAAAACATGAAAACTTCTTATTTCACGTTTTTGCAGGGGGGTCCCCTGCACCCCTCTACACCCCCTGCTACTTAAGTATGCCAACACCAAGATCGCACAACAGTGAAGAGAATGGTACTGTACCGCACGGAACAGGAAATTTACAGTTCTCTTCACTGTAGTGCAATCTCGGAGTTCGTTTATTTAAGTAGCAGGGTTGTGGGGGTGCAGCCCCCCCCCCACATGGTGGGGTGAAGGGGGGCTTGCCCCTCTGCAAAAACTTATAAGAAGACTTTTTATCTTTTTTTTAATTTGTTCTACTTTAATGTTTGCTGTTGTAGCACATCAATCATCTCGTCCTCAATGATGTATCATTTGAAGTAGATATATATATATATATATATATATATATATATATATATATATATATGTATGTATATATATATATATATATATATATATATATACATATATATATATATATATATATATATATATATGGATATATATAGATATGTATAGATATATGTGCGTGTGTGTGCATATATATCTGTGCATGTTTGGCCCACCAGGGATATCTGTTTTGTAAGGCCTATAGTTTTTCCAGTGGATGTAACACATTGTAGAATCATATGCCTTTTACCCCATTCAGTATATTATTGTCTGGAATGCATCTGCTAAACTGAAGGTGAGTATGTCTGAGTAGAATAAGGTTTTGTTCCTCTTTTGTTATCCTTCTACAGTTTCTAACACTAGAAGCATGCATAATCATGTTGAAGATCCAAAGGAAATTATATCTTTTTAAATGTTTGTTCTGTTTTTTCATTTATGTTGCAGATGAGAAGAGGGATTTCTTTGAGAATCTGTCAGTCAGCAGTACATCATTCTGTTACACTGACATTAATTTCATTTATGCCGGGATGTCAACTACACATATAATCATCAAACTCCCTTTTTCCCATTTTTCAACAAAGAGTCAAGGTGCCATATCAACTGTTCACACATCTCTCTATTCAAGTGCCATGCTCCTACCTTCTTCAGCAGTCATGTCTGGCTGTCTTCCATTACACAGTCTATCAGTCTGTTGGCCAAAAATCCATATTTTGTATTGCTTTTTCTTGTCTTTCTCAAATATTCTTCACAAAATCATCTTATGATCTCATATACATGTGACTGTTCTACCGTAATCTGTTCCGCTTCACCTTCTCTGTAATTGGGGCTAGTTTGACTTCTTCTGTGTTTTCTGATATGTTTCACATTATGCATCCTACCATCTATCTCAGGTACTTCATCTCTTCAGCTTTAAAGTCCTTATCTATTCAGCCTTCACTGTCCATGTTTCTGTGTTGTACAGTAGCGCCGATTGCACCACTGTTTTGAGCACCTTACTTTTCAGCATTTGTGGCATTGTTTTGTGATACCCTGCCACAAGACACCCTGTACCTCTTTACTGCAGCATCTCTAACTCTAGATTTAACTTCCTGTTTTAGATGACCCTTCTCTTCAACCACTCTCTCTCATACTTGAAACTCTTAACTTCTTCCACTGTTTCCCTTCTTTTTCATTTGTCGGCTTCCTCTGATTTCTGCCATTTGCTGCCATGACAGCTGTCTTGTCTGTACTAATTTATTATTTATTTATTTACTTATGTATTTACACTTGTTGACCAGGAAAGTCTAACTGGATATGGATCCTCTTTTCAGTTGATGCCTTAAGAGAAGAGCTCTAGAATTACAATAATACATGAGACAGACAAAAAAGCAGGAACAAAATTCCTTCAGTTTTGCATTCCCATCCTCTGTCATTTGCTGAAGTTCCTTTTCAGAGTCTGCTCGAAGTGCCACATCACTTGCATAAAGCATCTTTGCTGTCCTACTGCCCTCCAACCTGTTTACTAATGTAGTCCATCACAAGTGTGAATGGCAGTGGGCTCAGAGATGAACCCTGATACAGACCCGCTAACACTGGGAACCCCGCTCAGAATCTGAACACTGTTTGTATCATTGGGTACTTGTATATAGTGTATAGTAATTCTGCCAATGTTTCCAGGACTTTGAACTATCCCCAAGTCTAGGAATGCCCATTTGGTCCCATTCCCAGCACTAGCTACATCTCTGCTATCTGCCTTACTGCAAATATTGCGTCAGCTGTGCAGCATCCAGATCTGATTTCAAACTGGTCGTCTCACATCTTAATTTTTTCTGCTGTGAGTATTCATTTATCAGTCACCCTCTACAGTGCTTTCATGCATTGTGGCAGGAGTTTGATACTTCTGTTCTGTCCACTGTTGTGAATACCCCGTTTGTTTTTATACACTAGCATTAGGATGCTTTCTCTCTAGTCATCTATGCTACATCTATTTCTCCATTTCACAATGAGTAGATTCAGGTGCCAATTCCCCCTAATTCGCCTAAAATCTTGATCATATTTGCTGTGATGCCATCTGATCCTGCTGCTTTCCCCTGACTTCATTTTCCTTTGTATGGTTCTTATTTCTTCTACAGTATGTTTTTCTCTCTTTTTCATTATAATCGGTACCTTGGACATTGCACTTCTTTTGGGTTTTCTTTATTTAGAAGCTTCTAGAAGTACGTTTTCCGAATGAATTTGATGTTCTCTGGACCTGGGAGCAGATCATTGTTGGCATCCATTATGAATGTTATCTGATAGCTTTTGCCTGTATCTTGTTGTCATTGTCTTGCAACCTGACAGAGATTCTTTGTGCCATTTGCTGAGTTACTTTCCAGAAGCTGATAGTTTCTCTGATGCCTTGATCTTTGCCATTGCAACTGTTGTGTTAGCACTTTATTAGCCAACTGGTATTCCTTATTAGCTTTGTCTGCCTTTCCTATCCACCATCTCTTTCTGCACTTCTTTCTTTCTTTTAATCATTTACAGACATCTGCATTTCACAACCAGCTTTTCTTGCATACAATAATTCCATATCTGTCTTGGTTCTTGGTTGCATATCTATTCTACAGTCTTCATTCAAGCTGTTTGAGATGCTGCCATTCTTTTTCAACTCCACCTACTTCCCCTTTTTCCTGAGGCGCTAGAGCTGCCAGTATTTTCTTGACCTCCCATGTTCACTCAAGTTAACCTCTAGATCTTCAGCTTAGTCTCCGTTCACCTTAGAGCCTACTTTGACAACTTCTTACAGCTGACTGTGGCCACCAGTGGTTTATGCTGGGAACAACAGTTTCACCGGGGATGAATTTGTAATCTCTGATACTACCCGTGTGCTCTTTCCTTACTTGGATGAAGTCTACCTGAGTTGCGTGTTGATCACTCTTGTGTAAACTTTTGATTGTGTCTCTTATTGGAGTATGTGCTGGTCACCATCAAGCCATTTGGTGGACTGAAATTTAAAATGTCCTCTCCCTGTGTATCTCTGCTGCACCACATTATGTGTACTGTGGCATTTCTCATAGCTTGTCCTGTCTGTCCTGATGTCAGCATTCTAGTCCCCATTTAAAAACACCAACTCATTGTGATCCACTTTATCTAGTAGCACTCTTTTCCTCACTGTCATAACCCTGTCGTGAGACGTAGACTATTATGAATAATGCCATGGAATCTGATTACCACATGTCTGTTGCTTTTTCTGAAGACATTCTTCACTATGTTCCTAGATCATCGCATTTGTTTTTTTTTGTAGATCAGAGAACTGTCATGACGTAAGACTGAAGGGCAGTGCAAAACAAATGAGGAAACTAATGGAGCTGTGCAAAGGGGAGTATAATTAGCCTGCATTTTCTGAAAGCCCCAAGTGAATAAGTGGGCTCATTCAAGTGAAGAGTGTTTGGCTACCGTAAATCATGTTTTGTAGGGATGTTTTTACAAACTGTATACCTGTTTCTCTCTCCAGCAGGCATGGTTTGACATTCTGTTGGGAGTCGGTGTGCAGACCTTCAAGAGAAAATAGTCACCTGCTAGAGAGCCATCTACCGGTGTGACATCTGGGTCAAGTGAAAATCTCTGGGAACTAAAATGCTCTGCCTTCAACACCAGTGGTGGCACATAGTCTATTTGCCATGGCTCTGACCAGTGTTAGCACCCAAGGTCCTTCTGGTTTTTGCAAGTTTTTGCTCAAAAAAATGCATACTCTTCTGTTGCCATTTGAGTTTCAGTCAGAGACTTGTTGGCTTTTACTTCAGTGTAATTTACTACCATTTTTGTGTTTACTGAGAGTGGTAATGTTTATTCTGTCTTTGGAAACTAGTAATACTGGCCATTTACACATTTATTGTGATTGTAAGGATGTCTCTAAGTGGAAACCCTCTATTATAACCCTTCACCATCATCGTCATCATCACCATCATCATCATATTCATTAGAAAAAGTAGAAGACATGGATAGGAAAGAGGGTGTCTCTTCTCTAGCTGAATCCTTCATCATTTTCTCATCTCTCTGGCACAGGGTGTTTTAAAGTGAATACCCCATAGCACTATTGCTCTTCTGAGAAATAGTTCTATTTGTATGATCAGGCTGCTATAGAGAGTTTAGACAATTCTAGTAAGCTAATGTTAATTAAAAAGATACATTTTTTTTCAGTTTGGATTGGATAGTGTTTTCTTCTAAAAGCGGTGCTCTTCTGCTAATCTCCCAATATACCAAGAACAGTGATATTATGGCTGCAAATTCGTTATTGTTGCTTCTTTCACAGCAAAGTGTAATTTCTAATGCTTTTCTTGTACCTCGTATCAGTGATTTGCACAGCTTAGTATGACGATAGCAATGCAACAAAGTCTCTGACTAAATAGCAAATTAGGTTGTTTATGTTATATAATGTACTAAATGAGTAAACCAGCAAGCATATAGGTGTCAGTAGCACCAGAGCAGGAAATAAAGTGCCAGATAATGCAAACTCCAGCAGTAGAAACAAGGACTCCTTCCACATAAATATCATATGCTGTTTGCAGCCAGTCTCGGTAATCAGTAGTCTCTGTGATACCTGACCACTTTATTTCTCAATATGTGTCAACGGATGGTTACCATTCCTTGTAGACCAACAGCAGATTGTAACAATGGACCAATTCCTACAGAAGTATCTCAAAGTCGGTAACATCTTTAAAAAGATCCCTGTTGAGTCTCCATAGTCACATGTAGTATTTCCTTTATTCAGGTGGATGGCCACTGCTTATTAAATCAAATGCAATTAGAAAAGTTCCCATAACTGGAAGGATTAAGGTTTACTCCAATAATTTGCTGGTGTGTATAGAAGCAGAACTCTAGATTATGTTAGCTCTGAAGGACATCAACACTTTATGTATTATCAAACTGCAGAAAATATACCATTTTATATTTTATTATTATTTTTTTGCTTCTCCCGTAGAAAAAGAAGCTTTGCTTTGCACCCAGGATATGCCAGATGCTTACATCCATGTTCTTTTTTGTCTAGCTTACAGATACGTCTTATTTTCATTGTAAAAGGGCAAGATGTTTCATTTGAGAAAATTATCTTTAATTGTGTTCTACACATCTTACATGTTTAGGTAGGGTTTAAGTTCAGTAGCAACTTACTATTCAGAAATGTGTTGCTTGAGTGTGTGTGTGTGTGTGTGTGTGTGTGTGTGTGTGTGTGTGTGTGTGTGTGTGTGTGTGTGTGTGTGTGTGTGTGTGTGTGTGTGTGTATGTTTTCTTTGTATTTTTTTTTGGTTTGCTGATTTATTTGAGCTCCATTTGTAAAGGACCCAAATGAGAACCGTGATTGTCCATATCATCTGCCTCTGCTGTATTCAGTCTTCTGAAGTCATTTACTAGACTTTTCTAGAATAAGACATCTTTTATTCTGCTGTTGGAACCAGATTTTGTCAGGAACTTCTGTGCTCTGGAATGAGTCCTGTGATTGTTAGTATGCTTTCTAGAAGTGTCAATTTATAAGATCTGTGGTCTCGAATTTCCCAAGACTCTAAGAGATTATAGATATATCCATTGTTGAGATTCATTTAGACTTATGCATCTGAGAGTCACTTATTGGAGTCACATGCCACAATGGAACCACATAACTAATAATCTCAATGACTTGGTGTCAACATTACAGCCAGTAAATAATACAGCTGCCTGGCAGCTACAGGTCCAAATTCTGTCAAAGTTTTCCATTTCTGCTGGACCTCCCTGTTTTGTTATTGATGTTGGAAATTCTACCTCAGGACTCCCTGGACAATAGTTGTGGGGTGTGTTAGAGAGAACATGCTATGTGTATCTTGCTAGAAATCTTGGTAGTTTTGGGTGTCTTGCAAATTCTCCAGATATGTGCTAAAAGAACAGAGCTAAATCAATATGTCTAAAATAGCTGTTTGCGTTTTGCAGCCACAATAAAAGGAACTTTTGTGCATTGTGCCATGCAACTATGTTGGGATTTCATAGTGGCTGGCAGTTTGTTGCATGAATCATATTATCTTCCTGGTCTTTATAATACATGTGTTGACCACTTATGTCAGCCATGTCTACTACTGAGTGGGAAAACTTAGACAAGGGGATTCTGGAACTTTCGACTTCTCCAAGGAAGTCTAGAATCAGAATGGTTTAAGATTCTATATATTGCAGTGTTAGCCAGGCAGAGACAGAACCTTTATTTTCCAAGCATATTATTTTCTTGAAGGAGCACTATCTTTCTTTTGATTCATATATACATTTCTTCCCATTATCTGCCTGAAAGAACTACAATGTTTTGAGATAACAAGTAAAGATAGTTCTGCTGTTCTGTGTCTCCCGTTTTAAGATAACAAGTAAAGAGTTTTACATTTCTGTGACATCCATGCAGATTTTATTTTCATCTTATGATTACTGTCACACATGATCTTCCCAGCTTGTCCTCTGCTAGTTTAGATCTAGTAGGTTAACTTGAGAGGCCTGAAGGTGCTTGCCTGACTGCTGAAAATACTGCAGCACCAGTAATCATATGTGACGTATCCTGGACTCTATAAAACTTTGCAGCAGAATTCCACCATGCTATGTGGCATTTTGGCGCATACATAGCAAAAAGAAGATTAGGCTCCCTTTTTGTGTAAGATAAGTTTATGGATGTTTATCCCAGACCACCTCTTGTTTGTGATAGTGTCTAGTTTTCATCAGTTATGTTTTGTTTCCGGTTTTGACATTTTATATGCAGGTGGATAGTTTAGGCACTGGGCATGTTGAATGCAGTCAATATCCCACTCCTCAGATCTTTTATTTCATAACTTCAGTTAGTGTATAGTTTCTTCTTTCTGGAATAACTTTCTGTCTTCTTTGACTATTCAAAGCTGTTAGCAATTTTAATGAATCCATGTTTTACAAGCTGTTCTTTAAAAGGTAACTTTTTTACCACTTGTCCTTTCTCTGCTTTTCATGTGGTGTACTGCCTTGCATGAATGACTGCTGAAACTGTATTTCTAAACCGCATATTGTTAATCTATTATAAAATACCATTTTATTTATACAGGTACCACTTCACCGCCAGAGATTCTTTTATCCCTTAACTGATTTCACACACGTTCCTAGAGTTCTATCCTATTTTTTGTTTTAAATGAAACCTTCTCCCTTTCCATATCACACATCACATTTTCATCTTCTTTCCTTGGAGTGTTGGTGCCTGTCTTTTTAACATTTCCAGTGAAACCATTTTTTGCAGTTGTATTAATCATACAACTTTAATATCATTAAGTCTGATGCATAATGCTTGCTCCTGTCTTATATCTTTTAATAACTTGCTAGAGATTATTGTTCTAGTCATGCCTATATTATCACTATACATGCCGTAAAAGAAATTGTCCTTTGAAACTACAATTATGCCCACTTTTTTATGTTTTCCATGACTTTTTAAAAATTTTTCATGTTTTAAAATCTCTCCCTTTGGTGATATAATGCTAAAACAGCAGCATCGCCTTTTTACATATACATTCCTGGTTTATGATTCTCCATAGTAGTCTTAATCAAATAACTACCCATTATAGTTATTTATTTCATTTTGGATGTCAAGTACAAGTTAATGTAGGAAATTAGGCCCGCTCACATCCCAACAACGAATCCGTACCTCCATGTTCATGTTCCTATGTATTAAAAGCATCAATACTGGAACATGACAGACATACCAAATATCTGAGTTTTTCAAACATTCATAAAATAGGCTAACAACGTGACTAAACTGTGAACAATAACAACAGAAAAGCGGAAGTTGGCTACAAACTGTGCCCTGGATATGACTGTGTAGAAACAGTCAATGTTAATGAAACTGACATTAATAAAGGCTTAATTTGTTTATATTTATTATTGTTGTCATACAGGAGCTATCATGATTATTTCTAATATTGCAAATGATGCATAATTTGCTAACATTTTCAAAAAGTTTGCAAGAGTTTAAGTAAAAATCTGCTTGTTTAATGCTTGTAGTCCTTTGGCTATGCCACCTTCAATAATTCCTAATTATTAATTTGTCCATGTACTTTCACTGTTGCATTATACCAATCCAAGTAATTCGTATGCAGACATTTTTTAGGTTTCAATATAAAATAACCTGTACTTACGCTATACCATCAAGTGAGATGATTATTTAAACATTTTTGTTCTACTTTTAGCAATGATTCTACACCGTCTTGCTCTTACAGGAAGTTTATGTTTAGGCTTCCATTAGGTCAGGGACACAACTTGCATGTACTGAGATTGCTTTCAGAATATATTTCAGTTTTTACAGTGACTTTCCAAAGAAAGTGATACATTGTCCTGTGAAACATTTGTGAGGTATAGGTGCTGTGCAGGATCATTGGAATGTGTTGCTCTAAGTACCCTTTTTCAGGTATGCGCCCTTCTGAATACTTGTACTGTTTGCCTAGGCTTGCCTTACATAGGTTCATAGGTAGGTACTAGGCTATCTGCCCTAGGGCATTTATAAGCCTAGCCAGAATGTGTTGGCTTTCACCTCCGTTTTAGACTAGATTCCTGAGCCTCTGTCCAGCAGGGCCATAGAAGTGATCCCAGGAGTAAATTTACAATTTCCCATCCACTCATCAAGATTTCTCTTGAAGAGGGTCAGCGAGGGGCTCTGCCTAACATGGACTGGGATTCTGTTCCAGAGTGAGGGAAGCCTTTGGGATATGAATCTATCCCTCCAGCATGTCCTATTTATTGTTGTGCTAAGGTTTAAATCCCTGGAGCATGTAGCTCTAATGGATTTGGTTTTCTTGAGGTGGAGCATGTCCAACAATTCTGGGTTAGACATGGCCTTGTACGCCAGGCAGAGATTGCCTCTGAGTGGGCAGTAAGCAACTGAGTAGAGCTGGATTTTCTTTAATCGAGCTGCAGAGGGCATCTGTTTGAGGCCCACGATCCTCTTGGTGAGGTATTTTTGAGGTCTCTCCAGCTGTTGCAAGTGTCGGGTAAGGTACATCTCAAATGGGGCATTGTACTCAATTACAAGCCTGATGAGCGATGAGTAGAGAGGCACAATGACCTCTCTTGATCTAGATGTGGACCCTTTTGTGATTAAGTGAGCTATGTAGAAGGTTTTTCTAACCACTTTGGCAATGTGATTGTCAAAGGAGAGGTTACTATCTACGTGGGTCCCCAGATCCCTAATTACTTCTTCCGTACTTAGTGGATTACCTCCTATGTGGTAGTTTGTGGGCACTTTGTTTTTCCCAAAGGGGATGACTATGCATTTTTTGGCATTTAGCTTGAGGCCATGTTTCTGACACCAGGTATCCGTCTCCGTAAGGCCCTTCTGGAGGAAGCTTGTGTCAGCCGGCGAGTCGATTATGGCTCCCAGTTTGCAATCATCTGCAAACTTGGTAAGCCATTGTCCTCCCATGTTTGCTGTACCTCAGAGAAGTATATACTGAACAGGATGGGTCCCAGGACTGAGCCCTTTGGGACGCCACTTGTAACCAGTTTAGAGTCGGATATGGCACCCACAACTCTGACCATGTGAGTTCTATCCCTGAGCAAGTTTATAACCCATCTTGTGACATATGGGTTAATATTTAAGCTGGTAAGCTTATTTATGATGCCAGAGTGGGGTATTGTGTCGAAGGCCTTTGCGAGTTCCAGGTAGGTTGTGTAGACTACCTTTCCCTCATCTATGGCTTTGGTACTATTTCAAAAAAGTCAACTAGGTTTAAGAGGCAAGATCTGCCTTTAACAAAGCCAAATTGGGTACGGTCCAGTGTTTTGAGGTTCCCAATGTCTTTGTTTATCAGATCCATGATGATGCACTCCATACCCTTGCAGACCAGGCTAGTCAGGCTTATTGGGTGATAGTTTCTGGGATCCGTTGTGGCGCCACCTTTGTGCAGCGGGATCACTGTTGCTGTACGCCAGTTTTTGGGTACATAACCTGTGGTAAGGCTGAGTTGGAACAGTGAATTTATGTGTGGGTTTAGTTCATTTTGGAGCTCGTGTAAGACGCAGCCCGGGATACCATCCAGTCCCATTGATGCTGTGTTTTTTACTTTGGAGAGGGCTGCTTTCACCTGTGTGTCTGTGATGTCTGGGGGACTGCATTCCTCTGGGATAGACACTGGCCCTTTTGAGGGGGAAGGGGGGGGTAAAGTTTGCACTGAACCTGTCTGCCAGAATGTTGGCAATGTCAGTGGGTTTAGTATATTTTGTGCCATTTTGCACCAGCTCAGAGCAGATCTGAGAGTTGCCACCAAAATTCTTGATGTAGCTAAAGAATGCCTTGTGATTATCTTTAGAGTCTTTGGCGATTTTTCTTTCAAAGCTAGCCTTTGATGATTATATGAGAGATCAAAGTTTCTTGCTAGTACTGATCAGGGATGCCTTCCCTTTTTGGGATTTTGCCTTATCATGTAATAGTTTCCTCCTTCTGTTGTATAGCTTATTTATGGCCGGGGTCCACCAGACTGGTCTCCTGTTTTTGGAGGAGTGAGTCTTGGTTTTACTTGGGATGGCACGATCCATGCATTCCTGTAGGTGCTCATAGAGTGCATTTGTAAAGGATTCTGTGGTTTGAGTAGCATTTTCCATTAGCCTGGGGGCTTTGAAACTTTCCACCTCGGTCTTGAGAGCTGTGAAGTTTGCTTTTGGGAAATTTTTTACAGTGGTTTCCTTGGCTGGGGATGGGGTCAGGATGTGGATGTCCATTGTGATTAGTTTATGGTCTGATCTTACCAATGAGGGGTTTACCTCTGGTGTGGAACATTGAGCCCCCAAGTTGGTGATGACCAAGTCCAATATGTTGTCCCCTCTTGTGGGAGTTGTGACCAGTTGTTCCATGGCATTTGAGTTTATAAACTCCAGGAACCATTGGGCGAAAGAGTTGGGACATCCTTCTTACTAATTAAGTATCAAAAGAGTTTACATGGCTGCTAGTATCCCCACTGTAGCATTCAGTAGTGTTAATGGCAACAAATCAATCCCTTGACACAGCTTTCTCAGAAGGTATAATAGGTTTATCAGCATGAGACAGCAAAGAATGTACTTCCTTGTATTAAACAGAATAAACAAAGTCCAATTCTTTATAACAACTTTAGGAAATACAGTCATAACACACATAGGTTCATAGGTGCATAGGATGATACTAGGCTATTGGCCAGGAGGCCTTTATAAGCCTAGCCAAGAATTACGCCCATGTTGCCTCAAAGTCAGTACCTGCTTCCCCTGTCCATCTGGGATACAGGTGGAATCCCAAGGGTATATTTTCTTTTTTCCATCCACTCGTCCAGGTTCCTCTTAAAGAGGGCTAGAGAGGTACTCTGCTTGACATGGAGAGTCTGTTCCAAAGATGGGGGAGTCTTTGGGACACAAATCTATCATGCCAACAATTTCTATTAATGTCACAGACCAGGTTAAGCTTGCGTGTGGGTTGCAGGAATGGAGTTTGTCTTATGGATATACAGCAACTCCATAAAGGCTGGGTCTGAAATGGCCTTGTATGCCAGACACAGGTCACCTCTGAGCAGTCTGTAGGAGACTGAGTAGAGGGACAGGGCTTTTAGCCTATCTGTATAGGACAAGTGTTTGAGACCTTGGATTTTCCTGGTCAGGAACCTGTGTGGTCTCTCCAACTGCTGCATGTGCTTGGCAAGGTACATGCTGAAGAGGGCATTAGACTCGATAATGGATCTGATAAAGGAGGAGTATAGGGATATTATGACCTCTTTGTTCCTGGATGAAATACCCTTATTTATGAGGTGGGTCATGTAGAAAGCCTTCTGTACAACAGAGGCAACGTGGTGGTCAAAAGTCAGGTTACTATCAAGCTGGGTGTCCAACTCCTTCAAGACTGATTGCATGCTTAGTACATTGTTATTAATGTGATAATTAGTGGGGATGACATTTCCCCCAAAGGGGATAATGATGCATTTCTTAGCATTCAGTTTGAGGCCATACTTCTGGCACCAGTCATTAGTTTGCTTAAGGCCCTCTTGGAGGATGTTCACATCACTAGGGGAATTTAAGACAGTGCCCAGCTTGCAGTCATCTGCAAACGTGGTCAGCCACAGA
>NC_056745.1:154249111-154486611 GCF_019279795.1 Protopterus annectens
AAAATACATCTAAAATGTTAGCTTTTTGTCTATTTATCCCTAAATGACTATCAAAAATGTGTCTGTGAGCTAACTTCATTACAAGTGTTATTATTACTCTGTAGAGCAGGTAATTTCTTAGGTAAGAGTATGTAATTAGGCTGTTTATATCATTTGTGTTTATTGGGATAGAGCACTGATTTCCATGGACCTTTTTTTCAGACCCAGCCCAGGAGTACTGTCTGGTTAGGGGACTTGCTCAGAGTTACACAGGCAGTAGAGGTTGTGGGAATAAAACCCTTGACCACTGAACTAGAGGAAATAATTTTAACAACTCCTTAATCCTCTGTATCAACTGACAGCCAGATTACTACTCCATTTGTTTAACATTTATTTTCTCCATATTCTCTCTACCTTTCCTTGGGATGTTTTCTTCCCACTGATACTTCTTAAAATTGATGTGGCTTATCTGCAAGTCAGTCCATTCAGCTTTACATCCATAAGACGTTTATCTGAAGTGGATGCCTTGGCATCATTCCCTGCACATATTGGTACAGGCATTTCCTCTTCATCTAGTTGATCACATATAAAAAGCCTTCATTTGTGGTGCTGGTAAGTTCCACATGTATCCTTCAGTGGGCTTCTTATTTTATTTACAATTATAAACCAGCTTCTGTCTCTGATGGGCTGTTTACTTTGTAGCAGGGAGAAGCTTAGGACTGTTTAGGTTCCCCATTTTCTTTTTCTTCAAAGTAAGATTCCTATGTTTCTACTGGAGTTTTTATACGCACTTCACTTGGTACATGTTTAACTAAAGGCTCTTGTCTCTCAGTTCCTGCACTAACTTTTGTTATTATTTTCCAAATAGAATCTTCTAGCAAGACTCACCGTCTGTATCATTCTGTACACTGAATTCCTGTATTATTTAACTGGTGCCTTTTGGAAATACTAACTATTAAAGCTATCTGACCCTTCCAACCAGAGCCAAATCATTGCTCGTTTTGTGTCTTCTGATTTTATACCCTTTTCTTTACTGGAGATATTTCCTTCCGGTAATGTATCTGATTAAAAAGTTCACCCCATAAATTCTATAATTCTTTAAAGTGGTGAAGGTCTTGTCCATATATCATATATATCATATTAAACTGGTCACGAGGTAAAACTTTAAATAAGACAGTCTTTATTTTTACCTGTGTCAAAGAGTATTCTGTCTTGTCTTTATGCACACGTATCACTTTTGTGTTCTGTTTACTAGTTGTTTAATGCTTGCAAACATATTATAATGTAATCATGCTGAGTCCAGCAATTCCTGATGTTTTTTTTCAGTCAACCACTATTTTACATCTGACACATTGAATAATACTACAGTGACACAATTAGCTTTTTTGCATTATCAAATTTCAAGGGTTCACTTTTTACAGACCTGCTTGTATGAACAATTTGTTGGCCATCAGAAAACATTTTTACAGACATAATATTGTCACATACTGGGCATTACTTATATGCCCTGCTCTAGAGCATTTAAAGCAAACCAGTTCAGATGGAGACACTTTCCTCTTCTTTCCAGGCAAAGCAGCACAATTAGATAAAGGCCTTTTAATAGCCCTTGATGCATGTAAGTCTAATTTAGGATTTGTGCATACTGTGTTGAGAAATTACTAGCACAGTAAAATGAAACAAAACAAAACAAAAAAATAATAAAACACCAACTCATTTGCATGGCAGAAAATCTAGACCAGTGACAGAATTCTCTCAGTGTGCAGACAAACCTGCTATCTTACTCTACCCCCACACACACACACACACACACACACACACACACACACACACACACACACACACACACACACACTTATACTGGTGAGATCCCACCAATATGACCTTGCAGAGCATCAGATCCCCTCATTACCAAATATGGTAATGACCCCCTTGTCTGCCCTTGTACTAATGAATGGCATTTCTTGATGAATGGCAGGCTTGAAACTAAACTACAGTGCAAATTGTAAGGCGGATAAATATGATATAGTATGCTTTATGAAAGAGAGATATACAGCAGTTTGGTAAGACTTGTTGTGTTGTAGCTATCTGCCTTATGTTTCTATACTACATAGCAGTGACATGCTATGCGACACTGCCTGCCAGCTCAAGCACAGATGCACCTAGTATACATCAGATTACTAGGCACACTTTTTTCCCACCTTCCACTGTTCTTCATTTTAGAAGTGCTTCACCCCAGCACCTGTCCATACCAGGTATACCAGATGGTTTTCTTGCCCCCCCAGGGCTTAATCTGGTATGTTGGAGCCATTTGTGGAACTAGACATCTGAGGGCTCAGTACATCTAAGTATCCATGTGGGGGGGGGTCTTTTTCCACTCATGACCTACTCATTTCCCTGTTCCTTTGAAGACCCATGGTATGTCTGGGGGTGGGCATGCAATGGAGACTTGAGGTGTATCATCTTGCCTCCACATATAAGCATTCCTGCTCTGCGCTGTCCTCAGTCTCCACTGAGGATTATCACTGTAAATGCCCATGGGCCCACCCATTCACCCATTCTGAGATGGTAACACTCATCCATCCTTGCCATTCTGTCAGTCACCGAAGTCGTAAATCAAACACAAGTCTCCTGGGGAGTAGTCAGGGCTTTATCCCTCTATGGCACCATAGTGGTTGGTTACTAGCAGACTTGTGCACCATTCAGTAATGTGGGAAGGGTGCTACATAATGCTGGGGACTCTGGTATTTCACACTGAAGAATTACAGTACTGTCTAGCAGCATACTATAAATAATGCACGTGATGCTTACACATATCTGTGCACAATGCTTATGAATACTGGGGTTTATAAAAGTTTTTAGCAGTTAATAATTGTTTCTCTTTGTTCTAGTTTTATTTTCTGTTATTATATTTATCTACTTGCTTCTTTTTTCCCCACTCTGTATTTTTTTTTTATTTTAGCATACTTTTGTCTGTTCCACGGTGTTTCTAACTCCACTACTCCAAGTGGCCTTTCTTGGACTACTTTTCATAGAAATCTATCATTTTCCAATTGGCTTGTAAAAGCCTTTAGGGTAATTTACCATGGGCTTATATTAATTTTTATTCCTTGGGTTAAAATGTTTATGTATTGTAATATGATTTGAGAGCAGTGAGGTTTATTTTCATGTCTTTTTTAATGTATTTTATTCATAATTACTGACCTAAATCAGCTCAGCAACAGCAAATAATTATATTTTATATGTATATAAGATTCAAAATGAAATATAAGCAGAGCTCTAAAACCTAGCTAAAATATATATTTTTGCACGTTATAATAATCTATGGTTTGCAGTTTAAGTATAGTTCTCAATATCACGTCTGGTTGTCAGCATTTTATAATTTTATTGTGTGAGTTTAGGTTGTTGTTCTAAAAGTAAACTGGTTATATTGTAAAGTCCATATATGTTTTAATGGATGAGTTTCATGTCCCATGTGGTTGAAATCCACCTGTTATATAAGTCCTTTCTCATAGTCCAGAAAATACTTTAACTTGGCCATCACTTTTCATTGGCTTAGTATAAACTCTTTAATTATATTGGATAGCTGTAACATTGATATCTCAAGATCCTTTTCTAATAGGTACAGTTCTCTTTGGTAGTGCCCGAAGAATGAGTGTGGCTTCTCAAAGTACAGTCTTTCAAAGAAGTAGCTGTAGTCAAAAACAGATCCACAGTAGTCATTGTGGTCAGCTAATAACTGAAAATGGGCAGACTATAAGAAGATAGGAACATACAAACAGCACTAGCTTGGCAGTTTATACCAAGGACCATACCATGCCTAGCAATATTCACATTTAAATAGAGATATATTTGACACCCTTTTTTAAGTACTTAGTGTTCACCTTCCAAATTGAGCAAGGTCATGCATGATAACCCAGGTCTACGTTTGTGTCTTCTCATCCAGTCATGAAGGCTAGCTTTACAGGAAGCTTATATAATTCTTTATTTGACATGTAGAGCTAACAAATTCCATAGACTGGGTATAAATTGAGTTAGGAACTTATCCTTCCACTGCTGTTATTTATTTGTTGGTGTAGATTTTGGTTTCTGGTGTGGGTGCCTGCTGAGACATTGGTTTTGCAATGAAACAGTAGACCAAATGGAATTAAGCCTTTCATGGATGGTGGAACAAGGCACAGGTTACTTTGGAGCAGCTAGCAGTAAAGTCATGTCAATCTATTGAGATAGTTGAGGGGTTTAAGGCCTTCAATTTCTTTGTTAAAATCCTTGGGGCTTTTCCAGTTGAGCAGTGTGCTTAGGTTTATACAAATCAAAGGGGGGGCATTATATTCAGTGATGAGTCTGATAATGGGATGACTGCAGTGGTAGGATGACTTCTTTGGATACTCAAGATATTGCCTTTAAAATTAACTAGGCCGGGGAGAAGGATTTCCTGACTATGGCTGAAACGTACTGATAGGATGAGAGAGATGGTTTTCCTCATAACTGTCCAGGACCTTTATCACTGTATCTGTCTGAAATTGGGTACCATTTGTAACACATGAGGTGGGAACAGCTCTTAGCACAGACACTACTATGGTGCTGTTTTCTGCACTTAACTTAAGAATATTTAAGTACACCTATTATGGACACATGTCAGCCTTTCATAGAGCTGTGTACTATCAGTGGATGAGTGAATAACAGTGGCCAGTGGGTAGTCATAAACAAACAAACTTAGTCACACTGTTAGAATATTGGCTTTTATCCCCACAAAATAAATTTCAAGCAGGGAAAGACCCAGAGCTGATCACTGGGGTACCTCATAGTTACAATATTTTGTTCAAAGAGTGTACTGGCAGTTTTCAAAACTTGCAATCTGTTGGAAAGCTGATTTGTAATCTGTTTAGACAAACGATTAGCAAAATTAACGAATGGAACATAGCTCCATAGAATGCACTATTACTGTTTTGCAACAAATGCTTATTATCTGTCAGTCTTTAATGGCCTGGACTTTTCATTTACTGCTTATTTGTGACTTGAAAAAGTGTATTCCTTCAAGACATTTATAAAGAATAACATTATAAGGTCATAGATAAATAGATTGGATTACGTAGTTTAAGACCTATTGCCTTTTTGAAGTCTGATTGTCATAATCTCATATTGATATTCTGTACTTATCATATACTTACCA
The DNA here is from genome assembly GCF_019279795.1 of Protopterus annectens. NCBI lineage: Eukaryota > Metazoa > Chordata > Ceratodontiformes > Protopteridae > Protopterus > Protopterus annectens. The sequence goes on from NC_056745.1 coordinate 154,254,261, forward strand.
TAACTGTTGTTGAAGAAAGTAGTTAAATAACTTCTAAACATAATAAAAAGCTTATGTTATAATCACGGAAAGCATTGCTTAAGGCAGCCTTCATGTTACTTTTTGCCTGTTGTTGATATTAATTTTAGTATTAGGTTCCTCCTTCAGTAAGTTGTTTTCTCAGTGCTGCACTCAAACAGAATAAGATCAGACCTTGCCTTTTAGACCTAGCATAAGTCACTTCATTGTAGCTCAAAAGAAATAACAGTATAATAACAGTTCCTGAAGCCTATCTTAAGAGTTTTCCAGCACTGCAATTTTTCTCCAAACCAAATTGTGTATCTTTTCAAGTTCTTCCAGAAAGTTTATTCAGAGGCATCAGAACACAATGTTACATTCAATAACGGTCATATCAATGAGACATAGAGTTATTCCTGATGTCCTTGGAGTGACAAGATGTGAACTTTATAATTAGATGGGTTACTGAATATGCTTTTCTGACTTTAATAGCTATATGCCGGTCAAAGTTTAACATTATTCTCTTAGTTAATGAAGAAGATTAAGGCTGTGAATGGTTTCCTGTTGTCTAGGGCTTGTTTTCCAAAGCTTCAGTTTGTCTGCAGTATGACTCTAAGAAAGTCAACCAGGCAGTGCACCCAAGTTGAGCCTTTAAAAGTCTCATGTGGATCAGTGTTCTACCCTGGTTAGTAAATACTAAAATACTTCATCTCTAGATTATTAATGACAGCATTATTTTTAAGATATGGCCATTTATTTTACAGTCCTAATTTCAGAACTTTTGCCAAGTATCTTGGTGCTACATTATAAACATGCTTATAAGACATATACTGTCATTGAAAATATTGTACGTTGTTTCAGTTTAATTTAAACGTTTAGAGAAAGGGGCAGTGAGGTATTGAGTTCATCTTTCCCACATCTGTATAGTAAATGTAGTATCATGAGACATGGCAAAAAGTCCAGAATTCATCTAAACCTATGAGATGTATATTTGCTAAACAGTGGCATTTATTCTTGGTCTGTGTCACAGCTTGATGTTTCTTGTTGTTTCATTAATTTCTTTAAGGGGTGTGTCCTGAGCATTGCATGGGGACATTTTGTCTTTTTGTCAGCTGGCTTGTAGTTTCCCCTTCTGGCATTTTGTTCCTTTTGGTACATTTTTGAGAACTGTAGTGATGAAAAGTAGTTTACGGTTATAAATATCTGTTTAATAACTATGTATTGATATAAATACAGATACAAGAGGCTCCAGAACACCTTATTTCCCCCATTCAACATTGATTAGTTGCTTCACTAGACTTAAGCTGTTTACAAGACTGTTGAATATGGTTTGCAGATGGATTATTGGTGGTTTTGCTGAAAGTGAATTCCCTAAATTATGTTTCTTTAAAAAATTTTAGCTGAAGTCAATATGGCACCCAATTTGTTTTAATAAATTTGACAGAGCTGCTTGTTTTGTAGGATTCAAACAACCCCCTCCTCCAAGTTAGCTGCTGTATCCCTCTTCGGTTACTAAACTATACACCCAGAAGAGCTGGCATTGTCCTTTTGGACTGTCATGCTTTAGATGTGTAATGATACTGCCATGTGTTTAACAACTCTCGCATTCATCAGCAAACAGTTCAGAGAAACTATTCAGAAAACTGACCTGCACCAGTTGGAGATACACATCGATTCCAAATATAGTGTGTCATAAAAGAACACATTTATTTGTACTATTTGACTCAGAAGAGTATCTTAATCCAAGTCTTATCCATAAGCACAAATGTATTTGTTCTGTTCTGTTTTCTTTAGCCCTAAGAACATGTTAAGCCAAGTCTTGTCTATAAGCATGACCCGGATGCAAAGGAAGTTAAGCAGTTTGTTAAGTTTACCTTTTGGTTTGGTGGTGGTTCTTGAATAAAAGAAACACTTTTCTAGAAATGGATGCCAGTGTTATTTTTTAATGTAGTAAATTGTATATCTTAAGGAGAGACTTGATCTCTTTACTGATGGGTAATTCCACAATTGAGCATTTTTGGTAACAGCTGTGGAATGACACCCTATCTCATATATTAGACTTCATTGAATATATGTGTGTATTTTGAAGACTGTCACACAGACAAACAGTGATGCAGCCTAGGTGGGCAGGTGTTAGAATATTTTATGGTGTAAAAAAAGAGAACTGCATTACTTTCTGGTTCAGAGATCGAGGATATAAATTAGCATCTTTAGCAAAGAGGAACTTGAATGAGTTCTAGCCTTCAAAAGTAGTCATGTTGAAATATATTACAAAGAGAGGCATGAATGAGTTCTATCCTTCAAAATTAGTCATGTTGAAGTGCACTAAGTCATTACCATGTGAAAGAAGGTATAACCCATTATTTGTCCTTTCATGGGTATAGCCAAGAATTTTTTCCAGCTCTGTGCCAGCTCCTTCCACACACCTATGTAATGCACACTACCTTGCATTTGGGTCCGGTAAAAATTAGGGACAAATCACCTCTGAACCACATCAGACTTGTCAATCCCAGAGTGACATTCACACTCAAAAAAACATTTAGCTGGCCCATATAATTTCCAAAGACATCCTCACTAGACTTAAATAAGTCTTAATTACCATTTACCTATATCTTATCTGACCCATTGTTGAATATATGCATTTGCATAAAAATATCATACCACTTGAGAGACCTGAGAGATTCATAACTAAAAAGATCAGTGGTCTCAAAAATCTTAGCGGGAAAGAATGGTAGCTGTTTATCTGTACTCAGTCTCTTACAGATTGCTCCTTGGAGATCTATGTCTAGCCTTTCAAAATATAAAAAAATATAAAAGATCCAACCCTATTTGACCTCCTATTCCTTTGCAGAACTAATGCTACCTCAAATACTTGGTTAAATGAACTAAACTTTCATCAGCAGATAAATAAGACACAGTGGTGGGTTAGATTCATATCTCAATGCATTCATCACCTCTGGAGCAAACCTCCACTACATACTAAGCAAAGTAGCACCCTTGGCACCTTCAGGATAAGTCTGGGAAATAGGTTAGACAGCCTCATATTCTCTTTTCATGGTTTATCGTGTCTTGCCCCCCTTGAGGCTAGAGGGAATTTTTGAATAGAGTTTTTTGGCTTTAAATGGTCTGTGACTGATTGCCTTGTACTTGTCTTTGAACCTATGAACTTATGGACAGTATGAGCCACTGTCTAGATCCATACTTGAAGATACAAGCCCTATAAAAGAAGAATTAATCTAATTTTGTTAATTACTCTGACTGTACAACTGAGCATCTTTTACTATAAGAGATTGCAATGAGGTCCCTTGTGTCTTGCAATACTGCAAAAGCTGCCCATTAATGTGTTGTAACAGCACAGCTCCAAATAAACACTTTTGCACAGGTACTTACCCTTTTAAGTTAATACATGCCAATTCCATGGTCACAAAACATGTTGGAAGGAACAAAAACGTGTAAAACAGTGCAAAGCAGTCTCAAAGAATCAATTGCTTTGCTCTAAGTTATGCAGACAAGTTTTTAAGAGATCTTTTGCATTGGTGAGACATAGGAAAACTGACTGAGGTTGTTTATACCTTGTAACAACATTTGGTTTCTCTTTTTTGTTGTGGTTTGGTGTGTTTCTATAATGTATGTATTTATTAACTGGGTAATTAAAAAGATCCAAGTTAACTTGCTTTTTTTCATGATGGAGGCAGTTTCATGACTAAAATTTGATACAAACATATAGCCAGAGGGACGTTGATTGACATGCAGTTGAAATTATTCAAAAGCAGGAAGTATACTGACTTATATACTTGAGTATTTGTGCATAGGTTACACATAAGAGCATGGCAAGTGGAGAAACAATAAATACATTTTGGATTACAATGTTCTCTGTTTATAATACTGTAATGTTTAATACCAACATAAACAAACAAAACAGTCTCCAATATCGACCAAAGGACACAAACACAAGAATTAGCGCTTTCGTCCACTTTTATTCTTATGAATTTCCTCAGAAAAACTCCAACGCACCCACTCAATCATAATATATACCGTAAATATAAAACACATGACAATTTTAAACCAATTACTTCTAATTCATTCTGTTGACTTGGAAAAGTCAACATACATTTAAATAAAAATAATTGTTCAATGTAAAAAATTCTTTTACATAACAATATGTATATCTTGAAGACATAAAAAATAATTATTTCATTTGTAAAAAAACATTTGTTGTTAATGGTGTCATCAAACCTGGTGCATGATCTGCAACCAGGTAAATCTGCCAAACTTATTCTTTACATTCAAGTAAAGTTTTAAAATCACCTGAATAACATTCGTCTGTGACACTGTCAGTAACATAAAAGGAAATTTTTAAATTCTGAACATAAAATGGCATGCCTGGCTAAAGCATTGGTAGGTTCCTTCATTTTGATAGCTAATTGATGTTTGTAAATTCTACGTCTAAGGCATCTAGTGGTTTTCTCAATATAAAAACTGGGACAGGAATGACACATAGCAACATATACTACTAATTCACTACTACAAGTATAATAACCTCTAGCCCAAAATGTTCTTCCAATATGGCTACATTTGATTGAAAAATAATTGCTTATGAACCTACAATGTCTGCAGTTCATACAAGAAAAAGTGCCCTGAGTGCATAATACACCCCCTTCTTGGAATTACATTTGCTTGTACCCCTTTCTAATAAACTCTTAATGTTGACAATGTTCCTGTAAGTGAATTTAGGTTGCACTCTTATAACTTTATTGGAAGAACCATTTTGGGCTAGAGGTTATTATGCATGCAGTAGTGAATTAGTAGTATATGTTGCTATGTGTCATTCCTGTCCCAGTTTTTATATTGAGAAAACCACTAGATGCCTTAGACGTAGAATTTACAAACATCAATTAGCTATCAAAATGAAGGAACCTACCAATGCTTTAGCCAGGCATGCCATTTTATGCTCAGAATTAAAAAAAATGTCCTTTTATGTTATTGACAGTGTCACAGACGAGTGTTATTCAGGTGATTTTAAAACTTTACCTGAATGTAAAGAATCATTTTGGCAGATTTACCTGCTTGCAGATCATGCACCAGGTTTGAATGACACCATTAACATCAAATGTTTTTTACAAATGAAATAATAATAATTTTTTATGTCTTCAAGATATGCATATTTTTATGTAAAATAATTTTTTTACATTGAATAATTATTTTTATTTAAATGTATGTTGACTTTTCCAAGTCAAGAGAATTAATTTGAAATGATTGGTTTAAAATTGTCATGTGTTTTATATTTAGGGTATATATTATGATTGAGTGGGTGTGTTGGAGTTTTTCTGAGGAAGTCCATAAGAATAAAGGTGGATGAAAGCGCTAATTCTTGTGTCTTTTGGTCTATATTGGAGACTGTTTTGTTCGTTTGCATTGTTCCAGTTTTCAGTTTTGGATTAATACCAACATAGTTACTATATTTATTATGTTAATTTTTGCTAAAGTACCCCGTACAAAATCTTCAGATGTGTTGCTTCCTTTCCTGATATCTACTTATTTAGATGTTGATGTTATCCATAAAAACAAAATTCCCTTTCAAGCCTGAAATATGAAATCTACAGACATTCTAGAAAGTTAATATTAGCATTTACTCTTGTAAGACATCTATAGCTTCTCAACAGAGCCATTTAGAATCATACACAAGCAGATATGATGTCATTAAACAGTGTCCCTGCACTCCGTACTGTAAGTAATTACTAAAGATGTTTAGGTATCCCAACCATCTTATCCAGGCTGTTATGTTCAGAAGTTATATGGTGTCAGCTGATTCCCAGAAGTCCTTCTGTGATCATCACTCAAATAGTTTCCTAAATAAGTAAAAGAAAAGGGAAGTAGTTAGCATTGCATGGGGTTCTCATTCCCTCTCAAAGCATAGTGTTAGTAGTCTTGGAACAATGAATTTGTGGTTCAGTTAACTAGCTGTTTTGAACCAGTGAAGTACACTGAATAGATTATGCATACATATTTGTGTGTACTCACACACACACACACACACACACACACACACACACACACACACACACACACACACACACACACACAAAAACCCTCCACCAATCTGACTAACGTTTTTGTACAGTTAGTTGCCAACAAGCCAGTAATGAATTAGAATACATTGCCAAACTGGATTTAATATGATTAGTTATGTGCTGTTTGGACAACATAAGATGAATCAAAGCTAAAGTACCTAAATCCCCCAGAGGTTTTAATCTGAAGACAGTGACACTCCTGAGGTTACGAAACACACAACATCAATTTTTTTATACTCTACGATGGTTGAGCAAGCCCTCACATACTCAACAAATTCAGGGCTGCAAAAACTAGGAGAATGGGTGAAGATGGAAAACAAAACTAAAACTCAACTTTTCTCTCTTCAGTCATTGTGTAACCTAGGCCATCCTGCTCGAATGAAATGTTGACTAAAGGTAGTTGCTATCTGTATCATATTGTGATGCTTGACTCACACTTCTGGGTTGCAACCATAAGTAGGTGTCCTGAATTCTCTTCTGTCATCTCCCATTCCAGCTGCTTAGTGAGACCATAACATATCTGTTCCAAACTGGGATTTAATGCCATGCAGCTCTATTTCCATACCCATTCGTGCCTCCTTCATCAGAACAATCTGATTGTGCCTATTCATCAGTCTGATGTATTAATTAATGCAGTACATGGAACGCTATTTCTTTAGTAAAGAACCATCTCACACCAAAGCTGACAAAAGAATTTTTCATAATGTCATGATGTTTTCTGAAGTACTCCTGTCCCCGTATTACTATTAATGGTTATTATTATTATTATTATTATTTATTTATTTTTTTAATTTGTTATACCCCAAATGAGTTACTGGCACAGCATTATTGTAAGGGATTATTATTACTTTTTTAATGTGTTATGCCCAACATGGCTTATGGGAACTACCATGATGATGAGATTTTGTTTTACAGTTAATTTTGCCTTTCTGGTATAATTCTTATAGGATTAAGGTATGCACTGTGGTGAGGACTTTAGTGAGAGCTCCCCTCTGACTTAGAGTAACAGTGGTATAATGTCCGTTTTGATTGTCAGCGGATAGAGTGTCAGCTTGTATTTTACAAAAATGTGCTTTCCTCTTTATTGATAGTCTCCTTCCTCTTCTGCAGCATCTCTAGATAAACTTGAATATTTGGACTGAAAGTGGAGCTTTGTAAGTGTTTCTGTTCAGTCTTGAACTATATTTCTAAGCTGCATTTTCTTGCTGAGGTGTGAAGTTACTCATCTGTGACTAATAACCCACACATATATTGACTGACTATAGTCACTACTTGGATTCAAAACATTTTAATGACTTTGTAAGTTGAATTTGTGACTGCCTAATTACTGCCTAATTACTTTGTTTTCTTTAATTTTTAAAAGTTTGAGATTTAACTGCCTCTTCCCTGCCTACATGGTATCACAGATAATGTGACAGATACAAGAAAGAAATAACTTGCAATTTCATATAAAGTCAGACTGGCATGTAGAAAAATCGAGAAGATAAAGTGCTTCAGTGAGATGTCAAGGGAATGAGTGTATGTGTGACTCCTGAATTTGAATGAAGGGAAGGAAAGTACTTTATGATGAGAAAAACTTGACAGGTGGGTGGAGCTTAGGGTTGCCAGATCCAGATTTTTAAATGGCCTGGTAAGGACCAAAAAAAAAAAGGTCCTTCACGCTAAGTAAAGACCACAAAAAAAAAGTCTTTCATGCAGAATAGCAGGTAGTTCTGCATTAAACATGAGTAGCCCCGCTTTGAGATTTTTGACTGGCTTATGTGTACGAGCCAATCAAAAAAAATCACAGAGCAGACTCTCTTCTGTTCAGTGCGGAACAGCCCGCTGTTTCACATTGAACAGAATTGGCTCTGCTTTGACATTTATGATTGGCTTGTATGCAAGTCAATCAAAAATCACACAGTGGAGCCACTTCTGTTCGATGCGGAACACAGTGGTGGAATTATGACTAGTGTGCATGTATGCAACCTGGCAGGACTGCGCAGCTTGACCAACACCATTAAATGCTAAACGCAGCTGTACTGAATGTCGGACTGCTTCCCCTTCCCAAGGATGGGAGACCAAATATCAGAATCTCAGCCTCAGAGGTTGTGTGAGTCACAGAACTGTACTATTCTGCTTCATTGACTCAATAGTCTGACAGTTATATCTGATAAAAATGTATTATAATATATGTTATTGCTGATGTAATTACAAGTATTTTCTAAACTACAGTAAAATTGTTATTTCTGAAAAAGCAGCTTAAAACAGAAGCTGATCTACTTCTTATAATGTGCCAGCAGTAAGCTAAATTAAATATATTTTTCTAGCAGCGTACTGCTTGGTAAGCAATGACCAATATGACTATTCCTTCTGCTTTTCTTGCTTAGCTCAATCAGTGTATTGTTTTAGAAAAAATAATCCTCAATACAATCAAAAGCATCTCCAAAAAACAGGTTGGATCATTCAAGCAGTCGGTGTGTGTGTGTGTGTGTGTGTGTGTGTGTGTGTGTGTGTGTGTGTGTGTGTGTGTGTGTGTGTGTGTGTGAGTGTGTGTCTGTCTGTCTGTGTGAGGGTCTGTTCATACACATACTTTAATAATACTACACCCCTTACAATGGAAACAGATGGTATTTGACACTTTGGCTTAATAAACAAATTCATGTAGATTGTGCTTAGCTGGCAGTCAAGTAGCCCTGCTGAGCACAGAAAAGATTGCTGTTTTAGAAGAGGGACACGGTATTAATAGAAATAAGAAAACAGCAATTGTACAGCAGATTAAAATTAACAGAGTACAACAAAACATAAATATGTTAGCTGCGGAGTAGTGTGGGGTGCAAAGCATGTTTCAACATTGACTAAAATGCCACAGCCCTAATAATATAATGTAATGTGCAAAAAATATAGCATAGTGAGATGACCTGCCAAAAACCCTAATGGTTTCTTGGCATGGTACTCACCTGCTCTGTCAGCAGCCTCAATCTAGAAACATCTTGACATGTCAGCTGCAGGAGGGCTGGCCAGGGCATGAAGGAATAAAAGGTAGCAACGTGCTCATTTCTCACTTTTTATTTGTGGGGGTGTGCGGGCTCTCAAAGCCAGTTCCACTAATTAATCCCCAAGTGTGACCAAAAGAATAATATTATAAGTTGTTAAGATCAGAAAAAATCTGAAAAATCACTTGTAAGAGAGTGTGGCATCCTCTGCAAAGCCCATTGCATAGCAAACCCTAAAAGTACAAAGAGGGTTTTATCAGAGGGAGGGGGGCTGTTAGGATATTAGACAAAACTTTGTGCTATACATAAACTGGCCATGCTCTGCTTCCCCCAATATACCAGCTATATTCATTACAAGGGTCAGATGTAGAAGGAAGGCTGTAAGCAGATTTGTCCAGAAGGAGAGCTTTTGCTGGACATGAAGAATGAGAGAGCCAAGAAAAAAGAGTTATATTTGTAAAGTAAGTTGCATAAGGATGGCACAGTGGTGTAGTGGTTAGCTTTGTTGCCTCACAGCAAGTGGTTCTGCAGTCTGATTCTCAACAGGGGTGTGTTCTGTGTGGAGTCTAAATGTCCCCCCAGTTTGTGTGGGTTTCCTCCCACATTCTAAAGACATGCAGTAGGTGGATTGGACTCTGTCAATTGGCCCTAAGTGTGAGTGTGTGATGCACCCTCTGAGGAGGGTTAGGCTTTGGGCTAGCAACCTGATCCTCTAAAACCTGTACTTGCTATAGAAACAAGTGCTGAAGGGTGCTCATTGCTTGATGTGCTGAATGCATGGGAGCAACTCCAGGAAGTTACATAAATTGTATTGTGGCCACAGAAAAAGTAATTCAGCAATTTGATGGGAGAAAATGAAAATTCTCCCTAGTCTTGTTTTCTAGATTCACATTTGGAAACTTTTTAGTGAAAAAGAGACAAAGCAAATGCCAAAAAAAAACTGTTACTAACGCTGCATTTTAATGAGACTGTAAGTAAATAAGAGCATTGGACTATTTAGAAGTTCTGCAGTAATCTTAGGTATGCTTGAATAGTAAACCTTTTTCTGTAGATTGACAGTATAATTAATGACCAGGCAGCTATAATAACTTATTAGAAGTCAGGAATAGTCACAAGTGGATACTGGCCTTTAATAAAATGAGCAGCAGCAAACGTAAGAAATGATCTCTAAGATACTGTAGGCTATCACAGTACCAACATACCTTATGGCAATCATTTAATGACCTATGACCTTGATTCTGAAGGTTGAAAAGCCAATCAAATCTAACTTGGAGTGGTTAGGTACATTATCTCTACACATTATTTGATCATTTTTATCTGAGCTGCCTTTAGTCATTTTAAATGTGACCAAACAGTGAGAAAGATTGTTGTGGTTTCACCTGTTGTACACTCTTACAAGGAAATATGTCAGTTTGCTTGCTTAATTTTTAGACAGAGATGGCATTGCTCACTGCATTAGAATGGCTATTTATGTTGTTGTAATTTAAATTATATAATGTTCTTGAGTTTTCTAACCCGGTATGTGACAGAATTCTGAGTTTGTTTGGGAAGTTTCCTTTGAGTAATTGAATAGAAGTGCAGATCATGAATGCGATTCATTTGTTTTGCGCTAGTTATGTCCTTGACATTACATAACCTGTGCATTATAATCGCAGTTATTAACTGAAGTACCTTATGGTAATCACCGGGATCCACAGACAAAAGCAATTCTATACACTATCTTGTAGTAATTATTATTCACATTTTATGTAGTTCTATAATAAACCTTCCTTATCAAGGACATTTTGTATAGCTTGATAGCTTAAAAGTATGATTTTGACCATGCAGCTCCTGAATCCAGGGTCCGGTCCTGACTTCTGCTCACTTTCTATATGACATTTGCTTGCTGTCCCCACACCTGATATGGACTTTTCCCATGCTCCAGTTTCTTACAAAAGCATGCTGGCTTAGTTACACTAAACTGTCCATACCTTGTGCTCATGGCCCTTAGAGTTGCATATTCACTTTGTAAACGCTATGACGTGGAATAACCACAATGTGTCCTCGTGCTGTCACATTAAGGGCACCATACTGAAATGTCTGCACTCAACATGCTGAGTGTCGACATGCTGAAAAAAAGGACTGACAATGCAGAAAAAGTGTAATTTCAAACATCACTTTTCTCCTTTAAACTTAATTTTTTTGCAGACAGCATTCCACCCTGTACCTCTAATGTACCTCTCCAAATTATATATACTAGTTCCAAGACTGCCATACCTCAGAGAAAGGGAACATTCTGAGATATGGCCATCTTCGACTTAATATATGTAAACTTATTTTTTCAGCCATTCAGTCTCCGTGTTCGGGGACTCACTTTAGCAGGTCCTGATTTTTCAAATGGTTACCCTTATTAAGCTAGTCCTTAAGAGTACTACTAGATTACTGTGAAAAATATAAAAATAATCACAAAATAACCACCGTGACTAATTAACATCCCAAGATTTGCTGTCTGCTTACCATTGTGATCATCTGAAATGGTGAAGTTTTGCTCAGACAAGTTGCTTAAATGTAAATACTTTGACTTGTTTATTTCAATGTTTTGGAGTTCTTCATTTGAACTAAATGACCAAGCATTCATTGCAGTAAAAATTACTGTGTAGTCTTTGCTATGTCACAGAAAAGTTATGGCTAAAGAGTGCAAAAATTTATCACATAGGAGTTACCACTATATCAGTAAGTATAAGTATTAAATACGTATTAACTTAGATTTATACTAGGGTATAACCATTAGGGTCTTTATAAGCCTAAGTATTAAATAAGTATTTGATGTCATTGGACATTGATGTCATTGGACATTGACGTCATTGGACTTTGATGTCATTGGACATTGATGTCATACCTGACATATGAGTTGAGAGACATTGAATCATTTTCTTACTATCTTGACTGCATGTTAGTCGAAGGCCAGATTACTGTCTACATGTGTTCTCAGATCCCTAACACCGTGTCAGCTCTTAGGTGTATTTTATCAATGAAGTAATAACTTAGGTGGACAATTTCCCAGAGGGCACTATAATGCAGTTTTTCATTTCTAGTTGTACTCCATGACCTTTGGCACCAGTCATTTGTTTGTGTTAGACCCTCTTGTAGTATGCCAGGGTTGTGGAGGTGGGGGTATCACTGATAGCTCCCAATTTACAGTCATCTGTGAACTTGGTGAGCCAGATGTCTTTAACATTAGCCTTGACTTCCAGTACGTAGATGCCAAAAAGGAGAGGACCCAACACAGAGCCCTGGGGTACTCTGCTGGTGACCAGTGTCTTGGCAGATGTGGTCTCACTGATCCTGACTTCTTGGGTCCTATCTGTGAGCCATCCAGAAATCCAACGCATTATATAGGGATTTGTGCCTAGTTCTGAGAGCTTGTCAGTAATACCTGAGTGGGTTATTGTACTGAATGCCTTGGCTGGGTCAAGGTAGGCAGTATACACTGTTTTCCCCTTATCCATAGCCTCAGAGACCCTTTCAAAGAAGTCTATGAAGTTAGTTGTTCTACAATAAAAACCTTAAAAGTACCAGAGCTTTTTTTTCTTGTCTTGTTGACTGTTATATGGAGTGATCTAAATTCCTGTAGTCTGCAAAATATACATTCTGAAACATCTATCTCCCAGGGTTTTAAAGTGCCCATATTATTTTTGAAACATCACTTTTTCTAACTAAGGCCGTCATTTAAGAAGACCTGGAATGGTCGACTCTACTTGAATAAGTTACTTGTTGTTTGGTTCGGTTATGGTAGGAATTGCTGCGCAGTAGTTCGTGAGATTTTAATACTTTAGGTTAAGAGAAGAACAGATAATTGCTTTTAATATAGTAATAGAAAGCATCCTCTTAACATTTTTCTGAAACTGAAATTATGATAGATGATAAGATTACTGTCCCAAAACCATGAAGCTGACTCAGTATTGCTTTTACAGCAGTATATCAGTGCAGTTATTTTTCAGTTCCTGAATATGTAGCATAAACCGTGCAATCAGAACAACGCACAAGTAATAAATAAAGGGCATGTTACCTTTGTTACAATCATTCAAACTATGCACTGGTTCTTTTGGTGATTAATGACATTTGGTGGCTATGTTCACAAGATCATGAGACTTATGACACCAGCAAATAAAGTCTAGAACAAGAAATCACACTTGCATATTTTAAATACTTGTGCTCCAAAAAGAAATGTAATTATAAATGGTGCATGAATAATTTGTGAATTCAAAACAAATAAGTTGAAAATCTGAATCAGTAACTTTATAACAAAATGCGTTCTAGTATAAATTCTGTTTTTTTTTTTTTAAATAGTTATTAAAAGTGAAATACTGAAAACAATTAGACATTCTAAAACCTATGTGATGGCTTTGTGGAGAGCCTCTGCCATCCTGCATCTCCTCCCCCATAATAAAAGTACACCTGTGAACCAGTTATGACATCATAACAAGGCATGAGTATTTCCTGTACTGTCTGATGTTACAACAACACTATAACTGTGTACTGTAAGTGCTATGCCAGAAACAGGAAAGAGATTCACTATCAGTATTTTTGAATGAACCTCATCACCTCATTCTAGCATAATCTGATAATTGCTGAGCTTTCCACATAACTGACAAAACTACTCAAAGCAAGCTGTGCCCACAGCTCCGTGTGTGTGTGTGTGTGTGTGTGTGTGTGTGTGTGTGTGTGTGTGTGTGTGTGTGTGTGTGTGTGTGTGTGTGTGTGTGTAAGAGACAACTGGTGCTGCAGCCATTTAGCCTGCCTGCAGTACAAGTTCTGACATACAAGTGGAGATCACAGTCCTGAAACTAGCCAACTCAACAATACAACCTGCAGATCATGCATGAAATGCATTCAGGACAAATACAAAAATGCTGTCCTGCATTTATTATAAAACCCATCACTACAGGGAGGTTATGCTGTTAGTCAGTGCTATTTGTGATAACTATGAGAAAAGTTAATTTCAGTTTTCTGCAGTGTCTACCACAGGGTGATGACTTTCAGAAAGCAACTACTATGCACACCAACCACCCTTGGCTGCATCCCCAACAGCAGGTTTGTTCCTGCAGTACACCCCCTTCTGTTTGTTGTAACGGGTACTGCGGGGATGTAGGCTATGTACCAGCTAATGCTTGTATAGCCACTTCCTATATACAAGTGGTACTGTTTCTGAGCTGAAGTCACCTTTTGAATATAATGAGCTGTGCAGTTTCTTAAGACTTTTCCTCTGGAATTCAGTGCCAATGGAAAAATTCTAAATGGCATATTCTTATAAGTCTGATTCCTCTTTAAAGATCCCTTCATAGTCTACTCGTCTATTCCTTCCATCCATCATGGGAAAAGTTATCTTTCTGATGCCCAGCTTAACAACATTTTCAGACATTGCTGGCAGATATATTATTTACAGGGTCTATTTTATATATTCGAATGCTTAAATGTTCGAATCACTAAAGATCGAACTTTAGTGATCAAACAATCAAACATTTAAATGTTTGAATATTTTTAAAAATTAAAAAAAAACTAAAGGGTTTAAGAAGGGGGGCAAGCCCCCTGCACCCCCACACCCCCTGCTACTTAAATATACCAACTCCAAGATCGAGCTACAGTGTAGGAAATGGGAAATTTTCCATTTCTGCACTGTAGCACACTGAAGTGCTATCTCGGAGTTGGTAGTTCGAGCTTTAGTGATTCAAGAAATTAAGCGCTCAGATATGTAAAATCGACCCTTATTTACACTAGCATTAGCACATCGTGGTGTAGTAATACTGATTTTTTTCTGCCGTGCTATACTAGAAGGCTTTGTCAACTGTTGAAATGGCATGAATAGGGTTAAGTGACTTAATAAGACAAGATAGCAGTCAAATAAACGTCAGCACCAACCTCGCAAACCCTAAACAAGTAGTTTCAGCAGTGCTACTGTATTTGTTTTGTTTGTTTGTTTTTTTTAAACAAATACCACATATTTTAGCTCTTCGTCCTTTTAACCATAGTGACCTTTGCACAGCTTAGGATTTTCTTTTTTATTTCCTACATATTGACTTAACTTGTATTTAAATGTTGTTACTATGTTTTGCAGTCTTTTATTGTTTCTCCTAAATTAACTAACAATTCCCTGAAAGATAAAAATAAAAACAAAACGTTTGGGCTTAATAAAGAAGGGCACTTTGATTTGTGTTAGGATAAGTTTTTTCTTTTAATTCCCTGTAAGAACTGACCATCCATCCAATTGTTTCCTAACCATCTCTGTTAATCCTCACCACTCTTGACCTGGCTGTGGGCTTTACTGTTCGGCTTTTCCATTTATGGCATTGTGTTGTACAGCCAAATGATTTCTCTGAAGAATGTCAAAGAAGCAAAAATATTGTAATTGAATACTGTCTGTGGAGAAAACAAGACAAAATGAAAATATACTGCAAATATTATGCTCACCCACATAGACACACACACATGCGCATGCATGCACGCATGCACGCACGCACGCACACACACACACACACACACACACACACACACACACACACACACAGACATAGATACACACACACACACACACACAGACACACACACACACACACACACACAGACACACATACACACACACACACACACACATAGACACACACACACACACACACACACACATAGATGGATACACACACACACATAGACACACACACACACACACACACACACACACACACACACACACACACACATAGACACACACACACACACACACACACACACACACACACACACACACACACACACACACACACACACACACACACACACACACACACACACACACACACACACACACACACACACACACACACACACACACACACACACACACACACACACACACACACACACACACACACACACACACACACACACACACACATAGACACACACACACGCACACACACACACACACACATAGACACACACACACACACACACACACACACACACACACACACACACACACACACACGCACAAGGTAGCATCAACATGTATTGAGTATATTTTGCATCATTTGGCATGTTTTAGCCTTAGCCTATCCTAGCATGAAAGTAATTAAGCAACTTCCTTTTGTAATAATATTTTACAAATTGCCACTATAGCCGGAGTCAGAGGTAGTTGTTCAAGTAATAACGCATTTAAGGTAACTATTTTTTTGGCTGGTAAAATACACAGAAGCATCTGTCGCCTTCTCCCTGGTAGCTGCAAACATTTAAGTCAATTTTGTTAAAAAAAAGCAAATGAAGAGAAAATATGTCAGCTTTTTTTCTGAAAGTAAGAAATGTGACTATCAAT
The DNA here is from genome assembly GCF_019279795.1 of Protopterus annectens. Classification (NCBI taxonomy): domain Eukaryota; kingdom Metazoa; phylum Chordata; order Ceratodontiformes; family Protopteridae; genus Protopterus; species Protopterus annectens. The sequence goes on from NC_056745.1 coordinate 154,270,649, forward strand.
AGTAGTGTTCACTTTCAAATAATGTTAAAATCTAGAAGATAAAAGTATGCTGTGGTCATAAAAGTATCTGTCTACATAATGTATTCATCTATATTGTGTGGTTAGGAAATGGAAAAGAAAGCCCTGAAAAAGAGTTTTCTTTTTTATTTATTTAAAATAAGTGTGAACATCCACTGTTTCTTAGCAAGTAATATAAGTAATTTAAAAGAAAAAAATAGCATAGCAGATTAATGGAATAATAAATGTTATCCTCCATATCATTATCTTTTAGAATTTGTGGTACTAATGTGTAAATACCCCTAGTTCTTTTCTAAAAGTTCAAAGTGCAAATAAATCATCATTTTTTAAAGAAAAATTAATATGAGCAAATGAAAATGAATACAGGAGTTTATGGCAGAACATTTAGTACTTTGAAACTAAAAGCACAGTTTTGAATGTAAAGTATTAACTGTTCATATGATCACAGTTTAAACGCAATGCAGCTTTCTTCCTTTGAGTATTTAGTTTTACTAGTAGCACTTTTTAATAAAGACGGAAACATTATAGTATTTTAAAGCTGATCCCCGACAAACAACTTTATCTTCTAAAGTATTAAAACATACTTGACTTATTCTGTAGTGTTTCAAAATCTAACAGGCGTTAGGTCATTCTTTCTCACACCTTAAACTATTTGTTTGTGTTTGTCTGTTTGTCTGTTTGTTTGTTTGTTTGCATTAGTTATCCAGGAAGCAGCATTAATATTCTTGTTCCTTTTTCAGACTCATCCTGGCAATATAATTCTGGAAATGTATAATCTCATAATATCACATTACAAGGCCAATGGCATGGCAGCGAATAACAACAGAAACTGTTTGAAAAATAGTATCAAGCCAAAAAAAAAACATAAAATGAATGAAATATAACACATACTGTATATACAACATAATACAGGTATAATAGTAAACGCATGTACAGTACTAACATTTTACTGAGTATACACAATATGGACATGAGAAAATCTACACACTATATATATATATATATATATATATATGTATATATATATATATATATATATATATATATGTATATATATATATATGTGTATATATATATATACATATATATGTATATATATATATATATATATATATACATATATATATATATATATATATATATATATATGTATATATATATATATATATATATATATATATATATATATATATATATATATATATATATATATATATATATATATATATATATATATATATATATATATATATATATATATATGTATATATATATATATATATCAAACACTATTTTTTTGGAAGACAGGTTGTATTCCTGAAAGACAAAGCTAAGAGAAAAAAATAATCTCAATAATACAATAATATAATAGTTTTTGGGGAGATAAGAATGTCATTGTTTGAAGAGTCTAAAGATTACTTCTGTTCAGCTGAGATTCAGATGAGAATAAGAAGAAGCAGCTAGGAACGTTTAGGAGGATATTATCCTAGAAGTATTTGCATTTGGCAATTTTCAACACATGCTTTTTCAGTTTATTTTAAAATATAGGATATGCCTTAAGCAGGGATTCTGAAAGTTTAGTGACTAGTGTTGATAATCTATGATCACTACAAGTGAAGTTATAATGTAGGCAACAGAAAGATAAAACATTTGCAGCAAGTAATGTAGGGGGTTGGTATAATGGTTAAGGTTTTTACTTTATAAATACAAAGCACAAGGTTTGATTCTCACATTGGACATTGTCTGGGTTTCGGCTAGGTATGTAATAGTGCACAGGCTGATAACCTCTTATTTATCTTTGATCTATGTAAAGTTATAGTTAGTATGCTGGATTGAAACTCTAATGATGAAAAAGTAATATGGATTTAATTTAATTATTTTATAAAGGTGGGGCACAGGGGCGGGTCTGACATCTACTAGAGATAAGCCATTAAGACCTGCAGCAGTGTGTTTTGTATGAAGTATGTATTATAGAGCGACACATTTTATAAGAAGCTATATGCAGGACGGATCTCTCTTTTTCTGGGCGACAGCAGCAAAGATAGCTAGAAGCCATAGTCAGTTTATGCCAACATAACTCCTTTTTCATTTGACTCTACATTCTGGGGTCAAGAAATGATACATTTTCCAAGCATAGAAGATTTGTTTATTAATTTTTGCTTTTATCATTCTATGTGATGTCCAATGTTTATGCTTGGTCCAACCACACTTATAAATACTTGAATGTGCTTGTAGCATTGAAAGCACTGGCAGAACTGATTTGAATTTTCCAGTCTTATGGTGTATGGGCTAGCGTTTTCTGGGTCCCAAATAACATATGTTTAGTTTTTTTTGCTGATGAGAATAACCTGCATGTGATTTTACCCAGAAGTCAAGATGACAAAGCTCCTGTTCAAGAAGATTTTTAATTGCTGCAGAGGAAGAGTATGATGTATAAATGATTATGTCCCCTGCTAAGATTAAAGTAACAAGTGGCTGCTTCATGCAGCTCTGCAGCATAAAGGGATAAAGGCCCGACTATGACCATATGACAGGAGTCGAACTAGTGATGTAAGTGCTGGAGTAGCCAGCTGGAGAAAGCTGGAAGTGAGTGGTTAGTGTCTGTTCATCCATCCTGAGGGGAGTGCACAGCAGTCAACCAATTACCACCATGAAAGCAAAAGCTTGCATTCCACTGAAATTACCAGCACCAGGAATGTCGGCTTAGCAACACCATGCTGATGGTGGTAGTCCTCAGAAATTGGCTGTAGAATATCCCATGATGATGCTGGTGGTCACTTCATCCACCAGGGGTTGGGATAGAGTTAGGGTCACAACAGAAAACACAGTCTAGTAAGAACACAAACCACCTGCATGGCTATCTTGGTGATATGATGGCATGTCTGTTTGGCTGTTGACTGTGTATGGTAGAAACCCCTGACAGGCTAACAAATAGGCTCAAGCCACATTGGGGGAAGCTTTATGAGTTGCCAGGCATGGAGACAATTAAGATTTTTTTCTTTATATAGAATATGTCAGTTTATAAATTTGAAAATGCAAACCATCTTTTCACATATCTCTGCTGAAGTCATTAAAAGCAGTGTAAAATATGCAAACCATCACATGACAATAACAGAAGCATTCTTCTGAACAGAAGAAACAACTAAAGCTAAAGGAAAACAAAATAAAATAAAACAAAATTTTTAAAATAAAATAAAACAAAATTTGCACAGGGGTTTGTACCCCACACATTCTCATGCATGTAGATTGTAACCTCAATACCCCAAGGGAATAAAATATGTTAACATTGAAATCTCACTAATGCAGAATAAAGGACATGCTTAGCTCTTCTGGACAAATACTTCATCATCTTCCAGTTCATTTAATATTTGTGAAAACTGTAGAGATGCAGAGGAGTGTAGCTCTTATATCCAGGGTGTGAGGGGAATGACCCCCCCCCCCCCATGAGTACAGGTATACTTGTCTTAAGGTGATTTTCTAAACTTCTAGTAATATTTAAAATTATGCTAATTTGACATTGCCAGAATTTGTTGATATTTTTAATTGATTTCCTAAATACTTGATGGTTGTTCTTGAGCTCCCTAAACAGATAATACAATATTACAAGTAAAATGTTTGGTTTACCTATGGTTCCTGATTCAAAAGTTTTTTTTTTTTTGTTTGTAAAAAGTTGTTTGGCCCACAGTGACCTACCTAATGAGTGCTATGCTAATTGTATGCACATTTAGATTGTTTTATTACAAAAAAGTCAAATATTTTTTTTTTTTTTTACACTTGACCAGAATTGGCAGTTACCAAACAGAAGACATTAGACAGAGTATATAATGTCTAAAGATGAAGTTCAAGCTGCATTCATTGAAAAAATCTATCTATCTATCTATCTATCTATCTGTCTATCTATCTATCTGTCTATCTATCTATCTGTCTGTCTTGTTATATACATACACACACACGCACGCACGCACACACACACACACACACACACACACACACACACACACACACACACACACACACACACACACACACACACACACACACATGCATGCAGTCTTACAGTGAAAGTCAGGAAAGGGACCAATACTAATTTGTGAACTGAAGTTTGCAAAGACATTTTTGCACTAGTAATTGTGTGTCTGATTTCCATTTTCATATCAAATTTTGTGCAAATCCTTGGCCCCCTGCAGCTGCAGCTAATCATTGTCTCTTCCTAGGGTCTCTCCTTTTCCATTGCTTCTACCAAACCTCTTTACCACACCTACACTTACCCTGCCCCAAATTCAGAGCTGGTGAGGAGAATGAGGCTTCTTGGGGCAGTGTCATACTGCTGTTGCTACTGAGGGAGTTTTCTGCTTTAAGGTCCATTCTCTGTTAACATAAAAACCCTCACATATGAGGGGAAGGCATGCAGTCAGCACAGAAACTCTTACATGTACAGGGATGACATGCAGCCAGCACAAAAACTCTCATTTAGAAGGAGGAGGCATGCAGCCAGCAGAAAAACTCTTACATGTATAGGGAAGGCATGCAGCCAACACAAAAACTCTCACATAGAAGGGGGAGGCATGCAGCCAGCACAAAATCGTTCACATCTAAGGGGGGTGTTAATCAGTGGGCGTACAGCATCACATCCACACCTTTGCACCCTACTCAGCCAAGGCTTCACCTCATTCTAGACAGAACTCTCTGAATGCCTGTGGCCTCTGTCAAGGATTAGCTTTGCAGGTGTGCCTACCCAAGAGTGCACCTCACTCCAGAACTGGTACACCCATCTTCCCCTGCCTTTGCCATCAAGCACTCAAGCCATTAATTGTAATGAGGTCACCTGAGCCATAGTCGGGACTGTACCCCTCAATGCTCTAGGTCAGACTGTGTTTAGGAATATTCATGTAAATCCATATGCTTTCATGTTCACACGTTTGTGCATGTACCTAAACACTGTTAGAAATAAGTATTTGCCTACTAGCTGCTCAAATTGACACAGAGAAATTAGTTGTGTAAAGTACAAAGGAAGCATGCTTGTATCCAGTACCAACACTGTTTCTGAAACAGTTGCACATGTATATTTTTATTAAGTTTCTTCAGCTGTTCATTAGAAGTAAACATTTTTTTAATCTTATACAATCTGACAAGCCAGTGAGTAGATTAAATAAATACAGAGGCAAAGTATTCTACTACATCATACAGTTACGCACCAAGTAAAGTTTTAGGAAACATGCATTCCAATAAATATGTATCTGAAATGTTGTATTAAATGTTGGTGTGTAATCTGTTTAAAATAATAGACTTAGAGTACTTCCTGTTGGTAAGTAATATTTTGAGTCAGCCAAGGACCCGTTTTACACTTTTATTGATCTTTTACAGTTGTATTGGTCTTGTAGCAGTACAGTGCTTTACACATTAAAAGTACAGTTCAATAAAATGATACAACAGAAAAAATATCAAAAAGGCATTACAGTTTGCATATTTCAGAACACTAATTCAGTTGCAAAATAATAATACAATAAATTCCTATCCCATTAGACATCACTTACTGGGAACAAAAATACTTGAATTTACTGCCTTAATGTGCTAGTTTTCCCCTCTGAATAACAATATAAGGACTTGTCATCCATAAACAGCAAATAGTTAAGTGCATCCTTGTATCTAGTTTCTAAGTTTCCATCCTTTGATTGCAAATTGAATAGCGATACTCTCTTAAATATTAGAGATCATTTAATGAAGTCATTTCTTAATACAAATAATGCCAAATATAAAGGTACTCTTTAATAACTCAGGTATATATGTTGGAATTGGCATAAGTTTTGTCAATACTTACGCAATTTTATCAATGTATGGGGTACAGTCAGCTGCAAGGGGATACTGGCACAAGACACAAACTCTGTTAGCTTATTAATATGTCACACGACACTGTTTAGAGAACGAAATATGCAAATAAAACAGATAAATATTGAAGCATGTTATAGGTGGTGGGCTTACTTATAATACATGATGTTTTCTTTAATTTGTTTACCTTAAACTTAACTTTTTTGTAGTGGTACATCTTCATAAAATATAAGAGATTAGTCTGAATCTGCTATAGAGCACTTGTGTTAACGTATGCATTCACAAATCAGACAAACCATCAAACTGCCTTTTTAACTGACTCTGTCAAATAGTACAGCGAAGGAAATAAAACACTGGTAAAGTAAAGGGAATGTAAAGAGTAAATAACTGGAATTAAGTGCTATCTTTAATTTTTAAAAGCTCTCGCACATAGCCCAGAATGTTTAACTTAGTAGTAACTTTTACAGTGTTTTTGTAAGTGAACTTACAGATGGAACTAACATGAACTAAACCAGACACTGCAAGAAATTAAAACAATATGTGAGTAATGTAACTATGTAGAATTGTAAGCATTTTTGCTCAGGGCTCTTGATATTGGAGGAATATCCCACATTCCTTACCTTTAGAGAGACAGGCTTGATTTACAGTGTTATTGTTTTTCATCACTTAAACATTGATATTTCCCAAGTCAGTGGCAGACCTAATTTTTTTTTTTTTTTTTTTTTTGGCATATACCTCTGCCAACAGTGCATACTATTTCCTTTCCCTGAAGAATGGTGACTTTTGGAGTGATCAACAATGGGGTCACTACAGAAAGTTTACATGGTGTAAAATGACCCCATGGTTATATTTGTTTTAGTTTGACTGAATAAAATAGATTGTTTAAGTTCTGAAGATACCACAGTACTGCAAGCTACTGCTCTAATTGCAGTCATATGATCATCTGAGTCAAATTTGTATGAATCGGTTTTATATCATGCAATAATTGTAGCAGAGACAGTTTCTATACAGTTTGCATGACTTTTTCCAGGTATCCTCATTATTTAGGACATGATACTTATTTCTAGGTAGAGTCAAACAAAGCTGTGACACTCTGCATTAGTTTATAATTCAGCACATATTATTTCCAAATAGAAGCTTAATTTAAATAATCAACGTATGCTTAATCCTTTAATACTGCATAATCCCATATACAAAGACTCAGTTTTCTTCTATCTTTTTAGTATATCCTGGTAACACAATTGTAAAGGCAATTCTAATTAGACTGGAATAATAAATAAACAATTTCCAGTGCAATGTTTCAGTCTATCCTTTAAGTATGGAACATCTTTTCTCGTATCTTCAATGTTTGCCAAAATGCAAATTTGTAAGAACATGAGTCCCTAGTTATTATGTAAAGCCTGGCATTTTTATACCATTTTCATCCTATTTACCAAAGTTCATCCCTACTTTATCTTCTATATCCATCCAAATGAAGACATCATAATGAGTCGACCTTGTGACAAACAAATAGCGGCTGCATTTAATATGCAAATGTAACCGCTGTTTCCATTTATCTAACCTTTTGCTTTAATTTTTTTCATATATTTACTGACATTGTGGGAAGAAGGTTCGTTGCTACACAAGGTTGCTGTGGTCTTTATGATGCTCGCGTTTTAAACGAGACAAGGGTCAAGGTAAAATGGTTGTACCTAACCACAGACGTATAAATGCCTGTCACCTACTGCTGCTAGTAGTTTAAATGAATGTTCAGAAGGCGTTCACTTCTGAACCCCTGGCAAGGAAAGTGAAAGAAGAAAGCAAAGGTCATTAGGACTCTCCAAAATGTCCTGCAGTATACCTATCATGGGATCAATTGTGCACTTCACTGATTATAGGATCAGTATCATACAATTTTGGCTGCTTGAAGTTATCCTAAGCAATACATGCTGTGGATTCAAAGCATTTGGCTGACCGTAAATAAAGAAAAGTATATAACTACCTGAGAACTGGTGTCTGGATTGCCACAGTTTAGCTTTGCTCACTGAGGTAAGGGAACACATGATTGTATGACTTGCTTTTATGGCATCAGCTAACTGACTTAATCAGGATGAAACTGTAACAAGAAATGACGTTGCATTTGATTACAGAGGTAGCGTTGTCATATTAAGATAAACAACTTTGTGTACAGAGAATTTTTTTCATATGTATTGTCTGTCAGACTGTGCATTTCTTTAAAGCCATTAAATCTACTAACCAAAGCACACCCAGACAATTATGTGCGTTATGTTATTGTTTACCAGGGCAGTACCCTTTGACAGTTGTGAAACAATAGCTGCGGTTTGAGTGGTTATTGTTATTCGTAACTACCTAAAGAAGAAGAATTTCTTAGTAATTATTATACCAGGCAATGCTGCTAAAATATGTCATGTTTCATTAAGTTTTTTTCAGTTCTGGGGGATATGAAGAACAAAAATGATACTTATCGTCTTGTGTTTAACATCTGTGATTCTTTTTTTTAATTTTGAAGTATATTAGATTAAAAAAGTTGATTTAACAATGGTTTAATTTAAATTTAAAGTGAAGGTGCTTACTCTTTAGAGCCAGGTTTGCGGAGTTAAACATCTGTACATTGCCGTTTGGGGGTTTAACACATATTTAGATCGATTGCAGACTTGTAGTGCATGTTTCCTACATAGGAAAGTATTATAGAACTTGAGCAGAACAGTACTGCATATCTGTAATCTGTATCATTTTGCATGTAGCATACGCCTTGTGTGTGTATCTATCTATCTATCTATCTATCTATCTATCTATCTATCTATCTATCTATCTATCTATCCATCTATATATCTATCTATCTAGTTATCTATCTATTTAGCTAGCGGTCTGTCTATCTATCTCTCTATCTATATGCAAGTGCTGTTAATCCAACAACAATATTTTTCATTACCAGCTCTTTAGTGTGACACAGCTGTTTATCTTGACTTTATGCAAGGTGAGACTCTATAAACTTGTTCAGCCAGACAAGCAGTTTTGCCTCTAGACAGTCAAGTGGTATAATTGTTTGACTGCCTCTACTCTGCATATAGCTATTTTAAATTGTAGAGACAACAGTATATCACTGACTGACAGGAACCTGGAATATATTTATGTTACAAATAGGTTAGATATCTGTAGTCTTACCACACAGAAGTGTATATTTTGCTTTGAAGACAGTTGTTTTAAATTCCAGGAGTACTCGTGTTATGCTACTAAGTTTCTTCTTTATCTATGTGCAAATAACTTTTTTTTAACTTTAGAAAAATTCAGAAGCAAATTGCGCCTATTTTATTTCAGCAGTGTCCTTCTGTATCTTGACTCTTACTTGTCACTCAGTTGCTCCCAAATCCTAAATTCAGACAAACCGGTAATAGATTAATATGTTTATGGTTGTTCTAATGTAGTACTTCAAAAATTTTACAACTTTAGTTCATAGCAATCACAACAAGGGCTGTGTGTGTGTGTGTGTGTGTGTGTGTGTGTGTGTGTGTGTGTGTGTGTGTGTGTGTGTGTGTGTGTGTGTGTGTGTGTGTGTGTGTGTGTGTGTGTGTGTGTGTGTGTGTGTGTGTGTGTGTGTGTGTGTGTGTGTGTGTGTGTGTGTGTGTGTGTGTGTGTGTGTGTGTGTGTGTGTGTGTGTGTGTGTGTGTGTGTGTGTGTAATGTTTTTCAAGCACAGTTGCTTCAAACTTAAGATATAGCTTCTTGTCATGGTTATTCTAACTTTCTCTTTGATAGACACCACAACAAAATATTTTTTTTCTGCAGAATCCAGATGCAGTTGTTTGACTAAATGTTTGCTCTGTGTAAGACTTGCAGACTTTATGAGCTTTGGGGAATTCAAAGACAAAACAGCATCTAGTTATTCCATCTTTCAAATCACTGTGCTAAATAAAACTTTTGGTACCAGAAGTTAAGAGATAACTGCCATTTGAGACAATTCCAGCACAATTCCAAATAAAACGGTACAGTCATACCTAAATACATTACATATTTCTAAATCTATTGGTGTACTAAGCACAAATATTTTAACTAAAGATGCATAGACAGTACTTATTTGTTTTTTTCTTTTTCTTTTTTGCTGCAGTGTAATTTCTTTAGATCAGAGCAGACAGCTTTGTCCCAGAACTGCTCGAAACTCCTACTGAGTCTCTATCCATCAGACATTAGATTTGTGCTAGGTAACAAGACTCTGTAACAATAACACACATATCAGCCGGCCTTAGGCATAGGCCAACTAGGCAGCCGCCTAGGGCACCGCTCTAGCAGGGGCAATTTTCCAGTATTTATTTAATGTAGGTAGACCAGCATGGGGCAAAGGGTGGTGTGATGGGGGCTCTGTGGAGCCCTTTTGCCTAGGGCACCGGTTGACCAAAGGCCGCTCCATATGAGTGTGTGTTTGTGAGCATGTGTGTGTGTGTGTGTGTGTGTGTGTGTGTGTGTGTGTGTGTGTGTGTGTGTGTGTGTGTGTGTGTGTGTGAGCTTGTGTATGTGTGTGTGTGTGTGTGTGTGTGTGTGTGTGTGTGTGTGTGTGTGTACATCTGTGTCTGGGTGTGTATGCACATGTGCACATTTGCATGTGTGTGCATGTCTGCATATGTAGACACATCTGTCTGCTCATCTATATCTGTCTGAATAGCTATGTATCCATATTATTTATTTAAATGTTTATTTATTTTGAATTCAGACACAAATGTAGTTGTTCTGTATGGTGAGTGTATGCATGTGCAGGGTGGGAATGTGATTGTTTTGCATGACGGAAATGCAAACATGGAATAAGAGTGTTTTTTTTCCATTTAGAACTGGTACCAGCATTTTTTCTAAATTGAGAGGGACCATGTTTTGCATTCTGTTCCATGTCTTTCCATAATCATTTCCCTTTCATTGAGGGAGGGAGGTGAACAACAGGCTTATGTCAACAATTTGGTTATTCATCCGCAAGTGTATTCAGTTAACATATTTGAAAACTTAATTTTTTGTTTTTGCTTAACACACACACACTTATAGACTTATAATACATTACATGGGTGGAAATGTGTTTTTTCCTCATTAAGAGGCCTTTATACATTCCTGTGATACATTATTGAAAATTCATATTATTAAATGCAGTCTACTTCTTGCAGATATGTCCACCTTCCAGTGCATTGTAGCTGCGAGCTATTTGAGCTTCACATGCATTTAAATTCTGCAGTCTCACTGTGTATACATTACAACTGCAGCTGCGAGCTACATGAACTTCACATGCATTTAAATTCTGCAGTCTCACTGTGCATACATTACAACTGCAGCTGTGAGCTACATGAGCATCACATGCATTTAAATTCTGCAACCTCACAGTGCTTACATTACAACTGCAGCTACGAGCTACATGACCTTCACATGCATTTAAATTCTGTAGCCTCAGTGTGCATACATTACAACAGCAGCTGTGAGCTACATGAGCATCACATGCATTTAAATCCTGCAGCCTCACTGTGCATACATTACAACTGCAGCTGTGAGCTACTTGAGCTTCACATGTATTTAAATTCTGCAACCTTACAGTGCATACATTACAACTGCAGCTGCGAGCTACATGAGCTTCACATACATTTAAATTCTGCACCCTCACTGTGCATACAAGTGCAACTGTGAGCTACATGAGCTTCACATACATTTAAATTCTGTAGCCTCAATGTGCATACATTACAACTGCAGCTGCAAGCTATTTGAGCTTCACATGCATTTAAATTCTGCAACCTCACAGTGCATACATTACAACTGCAGCTATGAGCTACATGAGCTTCTCATGCATTTAAATTCTTCAGCCTCACTGTGCATACATTACAACTACAACTGCAGCTGCGAGCTACATGAACTTCACATGCATTTAAATTCTTCAGCCTCACTGTGCATACATTACAACTGCAGCTATGAGCTACATGAGCTTCACATGCATTTAAATTCTGCAACCTCACAGTGCATACATTACAACTGCAGCTGCGAGCTACATGAGCTTCACATGCATTTAAATTCTTCAGCCTCACTGTGCATACATTACAACTGCAGCTATGAGCTACATGAGTTTCACATGCATTTAAATTCTGTAGCCTCACTGTGCATACATTACAACTCTGAGCAATTCATGCAGGCAGTCAAAATCTTGCAGGGCACCCTATAACATTATATCAAGAAGAAGACAGTTTCGTTGACATAAATCAAGAAGCCTATCATTGTTGCAAAGTATTTCACACTTGTTTGCCTACTTGTTTACTTCAACGGAGTAGTAATAACTAATATTAATAAAAATGTAGTCAAAAAATGGACAGCAAAATAAAGACAAAATGTTTAGCCTGTTATGAATAGTTACAATCTACACTTCTAAATGGAATGTGTCTGGAACCCCATACTTGAAGACAGGATATTAAAGTACATTGTTTCGAAGTACACTTACTTAGGTATGTTTTGTCAAAGCTCCTCCATGCAGTGTGAGCATTTAGTCTACACATTGGCATGTCCTGATGCTTATTTATTTTTATTGATTTATTTTGCATTTGTTAAACATGATTATTCAAACTGGCATGAAAAGCCTTTTCAGCAGAGTCGGGGGGGGGGATTGACCAGTAATTGGCCTTGCTTGTAGCTGAATGCTTTCTTGTAACTTTGTGAATTTTCTGTCATCTCTGGCTTCACCAGGCTAATACTGAAATTACTTATGGATAATGGAATCAGATCTCTGACATACCAAACAAGCATTGTTACATTGGGGCAGCAGCACACCATTAATTGGAGTATGTGAATAAACTGCAAAGATTTACATTATTTTTATTTATAAGTGTTTGATTTACTTTGAACTTTGTTTGTGATAACTGTTTTTTCCAACTATTATGAACTTATTATATTAGTGGCTGTGCATAGATTTGACATCACAGTGAACACACAACCAATATTTGATATAAATGTTATATATGACAAGGTGTGTCAGTATACTTTGATTATTCTTAAGTAGTAATATTATCTACTTTATGAAGATAATACAATAGGCCAAGCAGAAAGTACTTTATACACTGATATTGAGTTTTTTTAACAGTTGTTATTTATATGAATGCAGAGTAACTCCTGATACTCATAACAATGCAGAAATAATACGGACCTCAAAACCCATGATATGTTAAGTTGCATTGGACTTGTACATTTGTTGGGAAGAATGGCTCTGCACTGTGTTTCAGCACTTTGTGTGTGGATACAAGAGAGAGTGGCACCGTAATACAGTTTATCACTTTGTAAAGAATATTTACTGTTTTATGCAAATGTGAATTTCTGACTCTGTGGCACCCCACTGACATTCTTCGTTGTGCACATTAAAAGAGTTTTCAAGTTATGCCTTTAGTGCATGATCTAGGTTTCTCGAGTTACACACTTGATTATACAAAGCTTTGAAACTGGATATAAGTGCTAAATGCTACATGGAAGGGGGGGTCACAAGATGATTCCAGCTTCCCAAAAGTCACACTATGTAAAATGATTTCCCAGGAAGCTTTAAGCTAGACACAAACTGATGTCTTGGGTCATACACAATACTTATGTGCTAGCGCATAAGCATAATGGGGGTACAAACAGTGCCCCAGGCTCAGTAGCAAATTTCCATATTGTGATTTTTTTTTGGTAGGGGGAGCAACAACAAATTGTCTGTCTAAATTATGGAAAGGTATTGGTGGAAGCCATGGTGTATATCAAATGTCCTATATTTGTTGTGATGGAATTGTTCTTTATTCTGACCCCTTCCTGAATGGAAAATAAAAAGAAACATACTTGTGGCTGTTCAAGTGATTTCATAGCTACAATCTAGTTATCCCCCACATGTTGATGTGGCTTTTATGTGTTTAGCTATCTGTGGTACAGGGCTAATTCATGGTGCAAATTCATGTCAGAGGAAAAGAGCACACTACTGACAAGAAAGGAGCAAACTTAAAAATGCATTATACTGGGTTGCCATTAAAAAGTAGAGGAGCTCAAGCACTGCTTAACCGAGGAAAACTGTAGACATGACAGAAGTTTGGCCTAGCATGAATTCAAGTTCTGGTGTTTGGACTGTACAGCATACACACACACACACACACACACACACACACACACACACACACACACACACATACACACATGCACACACACATGCACACACACACACACACACACACACACACACACACACACACATACACACACACACACACACACACACACACACACATATATATATATATATATATATATATATATATATATATATATATATATATAGACAGATATAGATAGGGAGAGAGAGAGATTTATATATATATATATATATATATATATATATATATATATATATATATATATATATATATGTATATATATATATATATATATATATATATATATATATATATATATATATATATATATATATATATGTATATACATATATATATATATATATATATATATATATATATATATATATGTATGTATATATATATATATATATATATATATCTATATATATATATATATATATATATGTGTGTGTGTGTGTGTGTGTGTGTGTGTGTGTGTGTGTGTGTGTGTTGTATCTAGTTCATTTAGTTGAACAAAAAAAGCAAAAAACATTGAAAAATAATAAATTAACCAACATTGGTTTGAAATGCAGAAGTAATAAACTCTTTTTTTTTTTGCAGGAAGGTAAGCCCCCTTGCTACTTATTTAGTCAACTTCAAGATTGCACAAAACTGGGGAAAAGATGAATCTTCTTTTCCCCACTGAACTCCAGTATCAAAGTATATTTGATGAAACATGTGTTGACAAAAAACTACACACCCACACATCCTATACACATATTCTATATATGTATATACATATATATATTATTAGATATGTAATGTGTGTGTGTTTCTGGGTTTTTCTATATAAAAAAAAGACAGGGAGAGCTGGGGAGCAGTTTAGGATAGCCACGCATGTAGCATGTTTTTGGAATAAGAAGGAACCTCAGTAGTTGGAGGCAATGCAAACAAGCAGCATGAATACACATAGAATGGAGGTAAGGTTTGAATCCCAGGTCCTGGAACTCTGAGGCAGAGGTTCTTGGCACTGAGTCAAAAAATGTCAAACTCACAAATGGCAATGCAGCAGAAGTTTTGAAAAGGCATGTGCAATACAATCAAAAAGGATAAGAAAAATACACATCCTGTAGAGACATAGAAATACCAGCCTGTGTAAGCAGAACTGCAAATGGCTGAAAAAGGAGATTGTTTTTTATGTGAATACATCTTTCCGGTGACTTTTAATAATCTGAATAAAGCTTTCTCCATGGTGAAAAGCTGCATTTAAAATTAATATTGAGGGACATTAAACATACTTCATGCTTAACTACATGTTTCTATCCATCTGTCTGTATTACTTATGTATATATATATATATATATATATATATATATATATATATATATGTGTGTGTGTGTGTGTGTGTGTGTGTGTGTGTGTGCATGTGTGCCTGAAGTATATGCATGTGTATTTTCATATATTTATATTATTCTGCCTTAGTAGAAAAAAAGTAAGGATGAGGTCATGTTTATGCCATGATCCTGTATTACCAATGTGATAATATACAAATAATATGAGTATAAAGGTTTGTAAATTGGCTTGAATTGTTTATCCCATAAACTGCTTTATGATATTCAGGCCAAACCATTTTCTAAATTCCGTGTATTAAAAATTAAGCAAGCATATTAATTAATGCATTTATTTATGTATTTATGTATTTATTTATGTATTTATTTATTTATTTATTTATTAGTTTATTTTTGTTAACTAGATAGGTGAGTTGGTTGACCCTTTTCAATCATGACCTGGGCTCTAATGAGCAGTGTTACACAAAAGAACAGATAAACTCATAAAATACTGTAACAACATAAGACATCTAAAGACGTACAATATCTAAGCAGATAGTCAAGTATAAATCAAAACTAATGCACAAAAGGAGAAGCAGGCCATGAGAAAATACCTTCATGACAAGGCCACCATCAGAAAGTTCAGAAGAAATATGGCTATCCGCATTCAGTAAAACGTGCTACTTAGAAGACTATTTTGTGAGTGAACTTCGGTTTCAAATGGTGAGCTTGTGCACTAGTGCGGATGCATGTGATACGTGGCTAAAGGTTGTATAGTATCCTCCATTTTTCAGAGTAGTATGAACATTTACCTTCACTAAGTAGATGTTCCTGAAGCTTATCCTTAAAACAAGTGAGTATATGAAGTATTTTCAAAGCAAAGTAGTCTGTGCCAGGCAGTAACAGTTCAGCTTTGTAAAGTGTTGGCAAGCCAAACGTAGTCTTGTTTTGTAGAGAAAAAAATTAAATAACTACATTAAAGGCAATAGATGTAGTTTAACTGAAGAATGCATGATCTTGTAGTCCAAACTGGCAAGAAGAGAAACAAGGTTTCCCCAACAGATAGCAGCATTATTTGCAAATGAGAATGGAATGTTTCCCAGCACTGATAACACATATCTTGTGCTTCTTCTTTTGCTGTTGATTTATTTTTTACAAATTTTTATAGTCCATTTCTACTAGGAACATAATATCCTTATGGTTATCTGCAAGCATTGATTGTGGCACTGAACACCGACAGAGGTTTGTCCACGATTACCAAAACCCAAAGTTACTTAAACCCGAGTCACATGGCATTACCTGTGAAAGCCATGCAGTCGAACCTGCCTTTACCTAGCTCAGATTACCTGAGCTCTGTCTCTCTCCTCCCAATCATTCATGCATTTATAGATGTAATTACACTGTGAAATCTAGATGTGTCCTGGGCACTGCCAACCTGTAACTTATGATGTTACATTTGGCCCTCATTCCTTCTGATGAATCCTTCTGAACAACACAAAAGGAAAATAAATGTGTAAAATAACTTGATATGTGCAATAGCATGCTTTTACTACTATATAGTGACATTTGGGTTACAAAGAGATAACGTTTTCATTGGAGTTGATCCGTTTCCTGACCGCATGGAAAATAAAAACTCAAAATGCAAAAAGTCATGACTGACAGCCTCTGCCAAATGTCACTTGTACGGCAATATAATGTATATGTGATTTTTCTTTGTGCATTTTGTCCACTAATTTAGTAAGATTTTTTTATAGTGTTAGATGATGCTTCACAAGGAATGTGTAGAATAATCTCATTAACTAATACATAAATGATTATTCCAAAGAGTTGAAGTACAAAAATAAATCCAATTAAAGATTAATAAGAAAATTTATAGAATGTTGCTGAATTTCTGTGTCGTGCTCACACTGACCAGTATAACCCTCTAGACTTGATGCTTCCACTAGAAAAAGATGGGCAGAACAGTTGATCTTTTAAGAAAATCATGAACATTACAAAAATGAAGAGGAAAAACAATGCCATAAATGAAAAAGCCATAGAGACATGTTTGATTGTGGTTATGAATGGAAAAGGCTTGCTACCAACAATGGTCTTTATAAGCAGGAGAAGATAGGCAGTCCATGTAGGGGTAAAATAACATGCTTGATATGTTTGCCCACATTTTTATTTTACCACTGAAAGCATAGTGGGAAGTTACTGTAAATTTCTTTTTTTTTGGCTGACGGAACAATGCGCAAAATTCACGTAACTGTTCTCTGGGGCTAAGGTAATAGTCTCCATTCAGATGGATATTGTTATTTGCTGTCATTTCCAATTAAGGATAAAAAAAAAACATATAGCAGGTATTTAAGCCTTAAGTTATGAGATTCTAATGTGGTCGAACCATAAACTGTTAGCGACTGGGACTCTGGCACTGACTGTAAGCTTTAACGCTCAGGATGATAGGTATACTTGTGCTCTTCTGTCTCGTCTTGGGTGCTTTTGATGGAATGACTCATTTCTTTATGACTCTTTTTTGTCTGATATTACATTTTAGACTATAATCTTAGGTAAATATGCATCATTATGGAGGTAGACAGATTTGACTCCTTTGTTTTATATACTGTCCTTTTTCATGTAATATTTGGTGTTTCTATATGCAAAAAAGAATCAGAAAGCAGGTATGAGCTGATTAGACAGTGCATTTAGCTTGTTAGCATCTTCTTTGCAGTAGATTTACATAACTATATGAATTAAAAAAACAAATGTGTGATATACTCGGGTTTTCTTACTCTGTGTGATGATTACAAATGTAAACACTTGAATATGTCCAATTACACTTCCTGATGATGTCTTCCTGTTAACAGTCTAAAATAACAGCCATATTTATTCCCATAAAATTGAAACCACTCTTGATGACAGTGATAAAAAACTGCATAACAGCTGTTGTACAAGCAACTGTTCATACAAGTGGGGAACCTGTGCCTCAAAGTCATTTTCAGCAGCTATGCACTCCTTTATAATCACTGACTACACAATTCTAGATAATCCACTGATTCTGGGTTTGGGAAAATATGTTCTGATAACAGTTTTCTAATTACTGGTTAATAACAGTGACTATAACAATATATGCTATTTCATTTTGTATCTCTTTCTCTCTCTCTAGATTTTTGACATTTAGTTACAATAGATAGATCACAGTGGGGTGAGCATGTTATTTGAAGTGTACTATTGCTCCAACCTACTTTAGTAGATCATAGTAAATTTGGCATGGGAATGAAATTTATATTTAAAAAAAAGTTATCTCAGAGGCACTTATTTTTAATTGACCTGACATGAAATGCTAAGAAAATGTATTTATTAGGTGAACACTAACTAGCTGCTGAAATGGAACTTTTGTTACTTTAATATGACTTACTGCTTTTATGACACCCCTTTGTAATGTCTTGCACTTAAACACATGTATGCAAGCCAACGTTTCATTTCTTCATTCTCCTTCATCTATACTTGCAGATCATTTTGTTTGTCATGGTTAGGGCATAAATGTTTATCATGTGACTCTACCGTATGGATAATGAGCATAGTTTCTACTCTATGCAAACGTATTACCTGCTTGTGTTACTCTCTTAACTTCTTGTACAGTGACAGTAAATTAAAGACAATTCTTATGGAAAAAGGCTGAATTATACTGCTTCATTATTTGTCTGGACTTCATATTTTTGTTTTTATTGGTTAAATGTTTGTCTTTGTGAAACACTTTTAATCAATGCAATAAAAGGAAACATTTACTCTGGAGCAAAGTGGAGAGAAGGGTGTGGTCTAAACTGCTCAGCACAAACCTATGCATAGAAGTACAGGAATTGGGTTTAATTTTTATTTATATTTTGAAATTGCTTAAAGAGCTATAGTGCAGATGTAAAAATTCATGAAAAGAAATGAATCGTGTGTGATGTGTGTAAGTTAAGAATACGACAGGATTGCAGCTTTTCATTCTGAATTTATGTGCAGTTTAATTTCAGGAACCCACAAGCTACTGCATTGATGTTCTAACCAGAGATAAAGGACTGCCACTGTATCACAAATGTTCATTCAGCCTATTTCAAAGCCTACTTTAACCCCAATTGTTTTCATTAGCAGCAGTAACTGATCGGGGGCAGTATTTTTCTTGAGCACTGTCCGACAGCTATAGGAAGGGAAAAGCAAGTACCAGACATGTACAGCTGAGACTTAGAAAGAGGCATGTGTCTGAGAAGATCAGCCCCGTTTTCTTTTGTTCCTGTCTTGTAACAGCTACCAGCACTCATGGGGTGCTTTCATTTACATCCCATCTCCGCTAATGCTTTTTATTTGCAGAATTGCTGAAGACCTGACAGACATCATTCGAACTTACTTTTCATCTGATGTTTTCTAGTTCTAGTATCTTTAATTAAATTAGTTCCTTAATGTATTTTATGCATACATTATATTTCTAGGTATACACAAAATTTTGTCTTGCATTTCCATGACTTTTTTGAATTTAAATGTATCGATATTGCACTGAACTGCTTTGTCATAGTGTTGCAAAACATAAGTGTATTGAAATAATTATGATGTTACAAATATGAGGTATTTTGTGGAGTTAGCAGTATGTTCATGCAAAAATGGTTTATTCTCAGACCTTCTGTTATCTGTCATTTGAATTTTGTTATGTTTGCAGATTATTCATCAAAACAGAATATATGCCTGAAGCTTATTTATATTTATAGAAAATGAGGTGCACTTTTTTGTATTAGCTTGTAGCAAAATAGTATATGTAGATATAGATATAAATAAGGTATATATGTGCAGGCCATTTGTTTTTCTGGGTTAAGCCAATGATCCTGTCTCTTGCGGGCTAGAATTTAGTTTCTTACAACTCCACTCATATGTTTAATGAGTGAGTACTTCTTTTAACCAGATGATCCCAAGTCACATCACAAAAGAAGCTTATCTGTGTAGCATTCCTTTTATTGCTATCAAAATAATTTTAAATAACACTTTTTTGACATTCAACAACACTTTTTGATGCTATCCAGTTTATTTTATGGGCCAAACTTAATTTTTTATGATTTATTTCTACCTGTATTATCATTAGACATTTTGTTGTGGTATTCTGCATTTGGGTGTTACATTTTAAAAGGTGTTTGCAAGCTGTCTATTATATATGATTGTCTTTCATTACTATTGTGATCTTCATCCAAACAAGATCCATGGCTTATCCACTGTATGTTTTTATTGATGTGCTGTTTATTAAAGAAATGCTAGCCTACAAAACAGAAATGAAGTTGGAAATAGGAGGCCACTAAAGAAGCAAATTCCCTGAGAATGTGCTGGGATGTGCATCTCCTGATGATCAGGTATGAAGCAAGTGCGTAGAATACTAGTTTGTCACATGTTTTACTGTTTTCACTCAGGATAAAGGCAAATATTGTAAATATAACCTGCTTAATAACTTGAGATTGCATTTTTGTCACAGCTACCTTTGAGGGAGTAACTTATTTTCTACATAACTCTTCACTCTCGCTAATTATTGGTACCTGGCTTCAGCTTCTGAATGGTTTATTCATCTCATAATCTGCATTTTAGGTATGCTAGCAATCCAAAAGAAAAGTTGAACAAGCTAAGTTCTTAAAAGGGGTGGGGAGTTGGCATAATGGTTAGTGTTTACTTCACAGCTACAAGGTACAGGGTTTGATTCTCACCTTTAAAAAGGAAATTGGCTAGGCTTAAAATGTCCAACAAGGACAGCTAGCCTAGTACTTCCCTATGAACAAGGATGGGCCAGTGATAAGTAAGGTACTTCTTCTGACTGACTGAGATATGATAAGATTAGTATTGATAGTTGTGCCATGAGGTAACACTCATCTGTTAAACAAAATGCTGAAGAACACAATATAAAAGGAATGTGGTAGGGAAAATCCGTCTCACACTTAACGGTAGTTACCTTTTCCTCTTTCTGAAGTTCTTTTCTCCATGCACCAAATGGTTTCTGGCCTGTTTTGTAACAAAACATTCTAATGTTGAATGTAAAATGTTTGTTTCAGATTCTGTTAGTTTCTAATTCTTTTAAAGAAGCATGGTATGTGTACCATATGCATCGTGAAAATATGCATGCTGTTATTTGGTAGAACAGTTAATTGCTTCGGAAATAGCATATACCACACTGAGACAGTAGAAGAAACTTTAGCAGTAAGAAAGGTGCCTTCGTTAAGTTTCAAAATGCCTTGGCAGTCTGTGTTTAGTATCATATGCTGTTGTAATGACTCAATTGAAATGCTACTTTGTCAGCAATCAGACTGGTTTTCTTCTACAGCAGCAGTTTTCTTTTAGGATAAGTAAGAGAGCTGCAACCTATTGCAAGCAGCAGCAATTTCTAAGATTAGCTTTCTAGGTGGAGTGCCCTGGTTATGCTCAGAATCAGAAATGCAATGACAGGTAAGAAATACTGATCTACATGAAAAATACTTAAAGCACTTAAGATAAGAGTGCAGGACTTGAAAGTTTGATTACATTAGCAATATGGTTTACACACATTAAATATTAGCTAACAATCATGGGTGCAATACATTATAATGTTCATAAAAATGCAGTGTTTTTCTAGCATATTTAAAAAAAATAAATAGGTAAATAAAGGCCACAACCTACCCCAGACTTGTTTCACTTACTATCCATCTATCCATGATGTTGAGGGAGACATAGAAAATATCTGCATACATGCATTATAGCTGTGAAGTAGCACAGCTACTGTTAAGGCTAAAATGTTCATTGAAATACATTGGCTGTTGGTTAACTTGTATAACTGAAAAACAGATTGAATGAGGAAACATCATTATGGGGAAAAATGAGTAATGAAAAAAAAAAGAAAAGAAAAATGTGGGAAAACTTTCACAGCTTTATAACTCAATTGACTTAAATACACTTTTTGTTATCATGCACCCTAAGATGGGAAGTCCAGGTGATACAAGCAATACTAGGATGTGCCTTTTGAAAAGCACACAAGATATGAATTGCTCAAGGTATGGCAAACCAGCTGGGGGAAAACACATCTGCTGCCCAGCAGTCACATATCTTTGCATACAAAGTAATATATCGTATTTATTAAATGGTCCGTGTCTAAAGATGTCATGGCATGATTATGCACCAATAAGGCACACAGCTTCACCTATCAAGAGGCATATTTTAATTTTAAAAGGGGAGAACTTGACTATGTTTTTGACATCATCAATGGCGGGGAGGATGTAGGTCCTTTTGGTTCCCTTCCCTGCACTGTACTTCTATTACTTGTGTAAGTTTAAAGCTATGTGCTGGGATTCAGAAAGACTGCCTTCTTATACTTACCTTGTGTGCACAACAAGGAAGGCCGCACATGACATGCTTGAATCCAGCAATACCACATATAGTTTCTCGAGCTGAGTATATATGTACCATATAGATCTCTCTCTATATCTATATCTATATATATATATATATATATATATAAATATATATATATATATATATATATATATATATAGAGAGAGAGAGATATAGATAGAGATATATAGGGGTCTATATTATTAACTCGAACGTTCACAATAGTGAATACAACTCTGTCGACACATAAATGTCAATCTACAAATTCAGCAAACTACCAAATCATCAAACCTGAAGATATCGAACGTGTTTGTTGGCCAGCAGCATGATCATGGGGATGAGCAAATATATCCTTTTCCCCATTGTAGTGCAGTCTCGGAGTTGGTATATTTAAGAAAGGGGGGGTGTGGGGGGTTGCAGAGAGGCTTGCCCCCCTTCAAAATGTGTATTAAAATAGTTTTATTTAATTGGGTTTCACTTACCTGAATGGCGCTTTTGATAACATAATGCATTTGATATCTTCATTTTCGATGGTTTGGTAGTTCGCTTTATTTGTAGATTGACGGTTATGTGTTGCCGGAGTTGTATTTGCTATTCTGAACATTTGAGTTAATAATATAGACCCGATATATAGATACAGTATACGCATGCATAGAGTGAGAGATAGAGAAGATATGTTAGGGAAGGTAGTATGGGAAATAAAAGGAAGGTAAGAGGGTTAGGGTAAGTAGCAGGGGCACACAAACAAACACAAAGTAAAAGAAGATTGACAGGGAGATGCTAACGCAATGAGGGAGGGGTAGCACAATGGCAAAGAAGACATCAGACAAACATAGAGATGACAGTGGCGTTTGGGATGAGGGGACAATAAAAGGGTGAACACAAATACAAAAGGGAGGGGAACTCAGAATGAGGGATAGAATGGGAGTTGCTCAATTGCTGTCCTTGTCAGCTACGAACCAGTCAAGGCTATCTCACCACTCCAGACCCCTTCACCACTGGACCCTGGCTCAGTTGGTTGAGGCACTGCAAGGCAGGGAAGCGACTCAAAGAATCACAGGAAGAAGATCGCCAAGTGGCTGATGTGTGCATCCCGTCTGCTACCAGTAAGCTCCCCACTAGGTCTGTAAGCTACCAATGAGTGACAAAGCTATCACATGCACTACCACTGTGTGTAAGAACACCACTGTCCAGTACTGGAGTGGGTGGAGTGCCTGCTGTTGGAGGTGGCGATGTGACTGTGGCAGTCTGGAACCTAGATATAGTAGGTGTTAATGGAAGTGATGGTGTTGCCACTTGTGGAGGAGGGTGACAGGTCTTGCTGGAGGGTTGAGTGCAGGTCTAGATGCTACTGCACATAATTGTAAAACAAATGAAGAGAAATAAAATGATGAATAAAATAAATGCATTTAACAGAAAGGACAGAGAAAAAGATGGTATGGCATAGATAAATATAGACTCAATGAAAAACTGCAGTTCATACATATGTGTATGTATATATATATATATATATATATATATATATATATATATATATATATATACACACATATATAAATTGTGTGTGTGTGTGTGTTATGAAGAGCAGCAAACACCCACCCAAAGTATGGCAAGGGGACAATAGTTTTGTAAGGGTATTTTAGGGTCACTGGCCACCACCATGCTAATACCACTGTTTTTCATACCTACAGAACAATGCCTAAGAAGTGTATAAGTGGAATAACACTGCTGAGTCTGCAGAAAAACATACCAAAAAAAGAAAATCCTCTTATACAGAGAATCAGTTACTACAACAAGACCACCGTCTCTATGGCAGATGGCTCTTTGGGCAGGATGCAGCCTACCAGGCCTACAGGCAATGTGCCTTTAAAGATGCGTCAGTGGATATTAATGCTTTCAGTAGTCAGGACTGCACTTATACAGTAGTCTACTGCAGGACCACTGACATTACTCAGTCATGGTGCTAAATAACAAACTGTCCACCTGACGTGCAAAGAGAGGTCTGTGGGTGGCGGGCCATCAGTTGAGTCACTTCTCATGGAAACAGAGAAGTTTCTGGCCTCTGTGCAAGGCAATGACACATCTGTATGGTCCCATAGTACAGTTGTTGATATCAATACAGAGCATTTACTGGACACTGACTACCAGAGAATTCCCAGGTAAGTAGAGCACTTCCTGTCTAACAGTAGCTGTAAGTGCTCTTGATTGATTGGTTACTAGCCATGTTATTAAAGCTTTCTGATATTGGTTATACAACTACATCAGGGGTTCTACCTTCACAATCAGCTGCACAAGATATGCTGTTAGTTGTTCAGTTTCCAAATGTAACTATTCCTACCCCTGATTTTCATGTATCCATGTGGTGCTGGGTCATACTTAGACAGGGTATTGCACTTCACTGTGCAGCCCCACCACTGCTGAACTGTCTCTGTCTGATGCTGCAGGATGTGCAACCTCTGATGATGATGGTGGGAATAAGCTGTGATGGTCAGAAAGTACAGTGTGTTATGTTTTGGACATAAGGAATGTGATCACTGTATCCCCTACACAGACCATAGACACCACCTTTATACCTGTGGACACACAGAAGCACACCACACAGGGAGGACATGATCTTAGGGACACTAGTAGTCAAGGAAGTGTGGTTCCCACTACCAGTCACTTTTTAGGATCTGACCCTAGACCCACTTGTGTAGGAAGATACACACAGGGGGTTAGGTACTAGTGGTCATTGGAGACATGGTTACCACCATCCTCCTAAAGTTGACATGTCAATGGCTGCAACTCAGTGTATGTGCATGGGGTTACACTTCAAAACATCTAAAACTCATAACATCTAAATTCAAAACATTGAGACCACAACATCTAAAACTAAAAACATCCTAAACTCATAACATCGAATTTAATAACATTGAAAATGTATAATATGGAATAGTGTATCATGAAACATGTAAATGTTATAGTTTAATCTGTTATTCTTGTGGCATCAGTGTGAGATGTAGTTTTCATTTATAAAGTTATTATTTATATAATGTAAGAATTTATACTATTTATATAGTGTTTATTTTGCCACTCTGCATGTGTTTTTTAGGCTATACAGGTAAGTAATACAGACATTATGTGTACATTTTTTATGGTGATCACGATACAGTGAGGTTAGGAAATTAACTTTTCCCCACAGTAGTGTGAACTCAGAGTTGGTATATTTAATTTACAGGGGGGGTGTAAGGAGGCAGAGCCCTCACATGGGGGGTGCACGGGTGCTTGCCCCCCCTGCAGAAATGTAGTAAAAAGTGTTAATTTTATGTGATTTTTTGTTTTCGATGTTGTGATGCAAAGTTTCGATGTTATGAGTTTTAGATGTTTGGGGTTTTAGATGTTATGGTCTCGATGTTTTGAATTTAGATGTTATGAGTTTTAGATGCTTTGAAGTATAACAGTGCAGAGTCCTCATGGAGACACAGGCTAGTACTACCATAGCTATGGTGCAGTTATTAAGACTGATGACCTACTTCAGTGCATGACCCATATGTGTGATTGTTTCAATAGACTAAATTATATTCTGGAACATGCCATCTCCTCTCAAGCTCATCTGTCACTTATGAGGAGCAGTCCATAAAGCCATTCCACTGCTACTTCCACGGATAGTGGTCATAGTGACCTTGGCTGTACTAGATCATGTTATTCATGACGTGTCAGCACTTCCACAGCTAGATATCCTGTGGTGGTGTCTACAGCTGAAAGAAAAAGATGACCCCAGGTATGTGGCAGTCATGGCAGTTGCATGTCTTGTAATTGATGTCTGTCACAGTCATGCACCATGCCAACATCTAGCCAAGGCTGTGTGGTGCAATTTTTGGTAGAGCCAGCACTTGTGCATGGGTACATGCAGGGGATGCTTAAACCTCTGTTATGTCTGCCTTGGACTTGCCCAGCAGGTCAATATGAAGTGTTGCAGCTATGTCCAGGCAGCCACACATTCACAGCACCACAGTTTCCAATACATCATGCACACACAATTACATGCTCACAAATACACACACACATGCACAGACACACACACACACACACACACACACACACACACACACACACACACACACACACACACACACACGGGCAATCACACACGCGCATGCATCACACAACTTCCAGTGATGGTGGTCCTTCACAAAGCCTCCACTCAAAGCCCATACATGCAATTACACTCTTTCAATTGTCCACTCACACATTTTCCTGAGAAAGACATTTACACATGTGCTTCCTCCCACACTTGTTCAAATGCCAATAACTGAAACTTGCTCTTTGACATTGTTACTTGGGTTGCCTATGTCTGATGCACAGTGTGGCCAGCCTATGCATGGGTAGCACAGCATGGTGTCGGTTTTGCATACATCACTTTTACTGCCCTTTATCTCTTACTGTAGTATATATGCTTTACTCAACTTTGCTGTGGACCAGAGCTATGTGAAAATTGCTGCCTGTTAGCCAGTGGTGTGGCCGGCTGCACCTACACCATTTAGTATGATCATCCCCTACTTCTGTCTCCTCTACTGATGCCTCATCTGGCTCCACCTCCACTACCTGGTGTGCTGGGGACAGCTGCTTTTTCAATTACCCCCTTCCCCCATTGTAACTGGCTCCTATGTAAGATATTTTGTAACACTGCACATAATGAAAACAGTTTGGCACATCTGTCGAGGTCACATTGCAGGGCACCATGGATGTATTCAAACAGTGAAAGTTTGCCTTCAGCAGCCCAAATACACTACAATATTCCTTGTTTGTGATTGTGCATAGTTGTACCCCTGCTCTGCAGATTATCAGTCAGGGTCTCAGGGCACATCCAGCATCACTAGTAAGATCTCCTTGGGGGAAGTCAACCCTTCCAAACCACTGATACAAGTCACAGGTGTACTGTATGTGGGAGTCGTGATAACTGCCTGGGTGAACTTTAGACACATTGCAGATGACACCCTGTGCATTACATACCACTTGATAGCTGATAGATCAATATCATTTGTAGTTCATGTACCTCTTTCCCAGTTCTCCAGCAGAGGCCTTTATTTCAGTGTGGGTGCAGTCAATGGCCCCCAGTACCTCAGGGAAATGGGTTATATCATTAAAGCCTCACATGGTATTCACTCCCTTTTGTGGTATGTGGAACTACATGTGCTCCCCACATGATGAAGCATGAGTATTCTCAAGGGTGATGCCTGTGATACCCCACTGTGTCCTCATTTGGTTACTGAAAGGTCCCTGTGGCCAGTATATGTAAAGCCACACATACCTTGGTGTCCACTAAGATAGGTACTCCACAATTCCCAAAGGGC
Source organism: Protopterus annectens (assembly GCF_019279795.1). Classification (NCBI taxonomy): domain Eukaryota; kingdom Metazoa; phylum Chordata; order Ceratodontiformes; family Protopteridae; genus Protopterus; species Protopterus annectens. Next base: position 154,298,599 of record NC_056745.1, read on the forward strand.
TGCAGACAAGGATGAGACATATCCACAATGTCTGACATGGTGTCCCTGTCCACATGGTACCAATTCACAATGTTGGTGTCATAGAGTCCATATCAAGTTAAACATGGCTAGATGATACGGCTCCTCTGGGAGGTGGCAATGTGCACCTTCAGGGTTACAGCAGCAATATTAGCATGTTATAGATATACATTTACTAATGTACTTGCGACCCCTAACATTTTTTTCACAATTCCTTTAGCATGAACATGGAAATTTGCCGGTGTTCATTTACACAGAGTGCACAGCTCTGAGACACAACATGTATACATTTCTGAATTGATTTCTGTCTTGTTTTTCCTCATTAGCATACACTGCAAGGCTCATTTTAATAATGCTGCTCATTACACTGTCATTATTCAGCCTTTGGCAAGTGCTTGGCCGGTACTTCTGCTTGGCATTCCCTGCTAGTAGTGAGCATGTCTCAGAACTGCAAACACCCAGCGCATGGCCACTCTTCATGCAGAATTACTACAAAATGGCAAAGATTTTAAATCCCAGCCAGAAAAGTAGGGCATCTGGTCATCATTAGCACTGTAACCTGTCAGGCTTACCTCTGTGAGGGATAAAATGAATACCTGGTACATCAAGATAGTTTAGTGCAGAAGAATGCACTTTAATTTCCTTCTGTACAGACACCATTCATATGGTCATTTGTTTTCAGCAAATGGTGATGCCCAGGGAATGGATAGTATGCTAACCTCTATCACAGTATAGTTTACTGAATCACAATTGTATGGTGTTAAATCTGACTACATTTTAATTGTGTTACAAGGTGCAATAAAAATATTTTTTCAACCTGAATCTCAAACATTGTGATGTCTGCAATCATTTGTATCAGTATGTCAGTCAATGAGAGATGTGCATTTACTTGTGATTTATTTTTGTAGTATTTATATTCACATTACAGTTAATTATGCAACAAGAAATGTATTCCCTGATTATCCGTAAAATGTAGTGAGACAGATGATAAAAACTTCTAATGCAAATATATTAAAAATGTTAAAGATTCAACTTTAAATATGAAACTTCAGGAAGTATCACACATGGAGACATATCCATGTACAAACTAGTACAAAAATATACACCAAACAGAGAAGAGATGAAAGGGTGCTCATTCTGTCTTTCTTTCTTACTTTTGATGGGTCTTTGGGTTCTTTTCTGTGAGAATGAAGGACAAGCATTAAGCATAACAAACAATAAAGAAAATTGAGGCAGTTGTCCCATATAAACTGATAAGACAATATTTACAAATAAGTAATCATAACCTTCAGCCATACATCTCAACCTCTTATCTCAAGAAATCTAGACAAAGCCATAAATAAGGTGGGGACAAAGACCTAGAAGTAGGGACAGATTTAAAATATTGCTCTAATAAACGTAGAAAGTCAATAAATACAATTAGACATTAGCATGCATTTTCTGAGGATATGAAGTCTGAAACTCAAATGCCTGTCATTGCTTAATGACTTCAATCCTCAATAATTTGCCAAAGAAATGCAATTTTTATGAGGAGCAGAGCAAAAATATCAGGCAAAAAATCTGGAAATTCTGTGAAAATATAAACAGTTGAGAGTTATAACGGTATTAGGAAATTAGCAACTGAGTAATACATATAGAGATGTCATTTTGGTACAGAAACACCACATTGGTAATATTAAGCCATTCTGAAGATAGATTTTACAACTACAAACAGAGAGACTACCTTTATTTTTCAGAGTCAAATTTAAAGAATAGTTTTGCTTTATGCTTTGAAACACAGACAATACATAATCATGTAGTATAAGGTTCATTAGAAAGTGTGACTAAATTCTTGCACAAAAGGTAAAGTTATGAGATATGCTATGGCTCATTCTTTAGTGTTTTTCCCTGCATGTTGCCAAAGCATCATCTCTAACCTGGGGATTCATTAGTATCACTCACACATTGTGGACAAGTCAACACTATTTATACTCCCTGAGCGACAATGCTAATGAGACATGTATGTGGCCAGGACAATATACATGATGGGGAGCCTCTCATGGCCAGGTCAGTATGCATGATGGGGAGCCTCTCATTATGCATGATGGGGAGCCTCTCATGGCCAGGTCAGTATGCATGATGGGGAGCCTCTCATTATGTATGATGGGGAGCCTCTCATGGCTAGGTCAGTGTGCACAATGGGGAGCCTCTCATTATGCATGATGGGGAGCCTCTCATGGCCAGGTCAGTATGCATGATGGGCAGCCTCTCATTATGCATGTTGGGAAACCTCTCATTATGCATGATGGGGACTTTGATGGTCAGGTCAGGATGCATTATGAGGAAGCACTTATTATGCACAATGTGGAGCCTGTCATGGCCAGGTCAGTATGCACAATGGGGAGCATCCCATGGCCAGGTTACTATGCACGATGGGGAGCTCTCATGGCCAAGTCAGTATGCGCAATGGGGAGCATCTTATTATGCACAATGAAGAGTCTGTCATGGCCAGGTCAGTGTACACAATGGGGAGCCTCTTATTATACATGATGGGGAGCCTTTCATTATGCATGATGGGGAGTCTCTTATTATGCACAAATGGGATACACAATAGAAGCCAAGTTCATAGCACATACAAAGGATTTTCCTCCTTTTTTTGCCATACACCAAGAACTGACATTTAAATGTGCTTACATGAGGACAGCGAAGTTGCTCTCCACTGTGAAAGTCCTTTCTGACTATGTATGTGCTATGATTTCCATAGTTCAGTATTGCACTGTGACCATGTAATACTGAAAAATTAGTATTAATAAACAGCACACAACAATGAAGGGTTCAAAACCCAACCACTACTGTAGCGACAAGTTGTAATGTACACATACTACAATTACCCTTATTACTTCTGTACATTGTACCTATTTATTACAAAGTATGGAGTGTCAGTCAGACTGCTATAAATGAAACCTCAATATATCTGACCCCTGCCTACCTAACTCATATTCTCATATTTTGTTGACATATGTACTAGCTATTGATCCCACAGAAGATGTACAGCAATTATCAGAAAGCATACATTTGAACTGATTTCACCAACAATGTGTGAGAATAAAAATGAGCAGGGTTAAAAAGTTATACAACACTCAGGGGAGCAAAATCATTCCACCTGTATCATCCAGGTAGTATACCTTATGTCATATATTTAGCAAGTCATTACTACATAATACACAATGCTATTCACACAGATACAATGTACACCTGATTGGATTTAAACCCCTGTCTGCCAATCTTGCATTCTGTTGACCTACATACTATCTAATGATACCACAGAAAAAAAATTATAGAGAAGTTGCCAGAAAGCACACATTAAATCAATATTACCAACAGTATGTGGGACTGAAAGGTGAAACAAGAATACAACACTCAGGAGATCAAAACCCACCCCTACTGTATTGTCGATTTATGTAGTAATGACAAGTTGTAACATACACATACTATGCTTACCCTTGTTACCTGTATGCATTGAACCTACCTATTCTAAGACAGGCATTGTTTGTCAGCTAGCAATAACTTAGACTTGAATGTATTTGAACTGCTGCCTGCTTAACTTACATCCTATTGGCTTGTGCACTAGCAACTGATACTACAGAAGTTATGTCAGAAATGACACTTTTGAAGGGAGTGTTGCAATAATGTGGAAGACGGAAAAATGAACAATGTTAAACAGACTGCACTAATCAATGGTCATGATCCCCCAAATGCCTTAAAAGCAACTTGAAAATCACAACAGGATTACTGTGAGTCATGGAAGGTTCTACACTGAAATGGCTGATATCAAATTATGGTTGTTTCGTTTTTGTATTTTATTCACACATTGAGGGTAGGCTCATCCATGCAATGTACATATTATTGGAATGGAAACTATGCCTGTGTAACTAATATGCTCTAGATCAAAGCAGTTAATAGAAATCTACCGAATAATTTATACAGCATATATCTGACAGCTCACAGTGATGAAAACGGGATTGAGCAGGATGGAGGTGCGTGACAAGGTAATATGTCACTCAGTGGAGTGTAACCCATGCATTTCATAGTCATATTTTCCATATCAGTGCATTATCTAGGGTTGCAAATTAGGTTGTTTGCATGAGGTCTTGAGGCAGACATATCAAGTAATTCACACCATTTGCAGAATCTTTTCAAAAAACTAAATTTAAAGTATTTCAGTATGCATTTATTGATATCAGTTAGAAAATGTTGAATGGAAGACAACTGCAGCCTGAGAAGAAAAATGTAAAACAGTATCTCACCCTCAGTAGATTAAAAACTGCATTGAGTGCGCTTTACTGGAGTCCTTATGTAATCATTATTACACTGAGCCTTGAAAGCAGTTATAGATAACCAAGTCATCTTACCTTACTTTTATTTGTGTCAGAATTGTGTACTGAGGCTCACTAATGCTGAGGCCAGGTGTGGGACCAATAGCAAAGTCTTAGTGAATGGGTGAGAATTTTCTTCAGGCATCTGCCTGTGGTCATCTATGGTCAGCAATGTTGATCTGTGCCAACCATCATGCAACATAGCAGTACAGAAATACGAATTTCAGTTCATGAGCCCTTTTTGGGCATGTGTGTGCCGTGTTTATTTTTTGACTAGAATAAAGGTTGGAAAACAGATGATAGAACAGAGATGAAAATTGGAAGAAAGCAGAAAGTGGGATAGAAGGTTGCCTGGCATACTAATAAAATGCAGTTACTGTATTATTATTATTATTATTATTATTATTATTATTATTATTATTATTATTATCATTATTATCATTATTATTATTATTATTATTATTATTATTATTATTATTATTATCATTATTATTATTATTATTATTATCATTATTATCATCATTATTATTATTATTATTATTATTATTATTATTATTATTATTATTATTATTATTATTATTATTATTATTATTATTATTATTATCATTATTATTGTTATTATTATTATTATTATTATTATTATTATTATTATTATTAGTAATAGTAGTAGTAGTCGTAGTATTATTACTGTTACGGTTCCAATGGCACTATGAGGTGTGAAACATGGCAGACCTCAAGTGCTCTGCTTGCTACTGACAATATATGATTAACAGTAATTCCACCTTGATGGTTAGAGATAGCATGTCCATTGCTTTCAACCTTTCATCTATAGGCTGTGAAACACCCATATCACACAACTCTTAAACAAATGAGCAATATGTGGGATGTGGAACACCCATGTCACATAACTGTTAAACAAATAGGCAATATGTGGGGTGCTGTAATGACACCATACCATCATCTACAAGCAGGAATCTCACAGGCTAGTTACAAAAGTGACAATATACTTTTTTACTATGCTATTTTGTTCTATTTATACTATTCACTACTGTTTGTCATGTTATCACTTCAAAATATTTGTTATACTGGAATGTGTAACAGACCCTTTCAATGTGTAAGTTTTGGGAACATGGCTGTTTGAAAATTACTGTGTGAAACATTAGTCCTAATGAGATACACATGGAAGGTATGAAACTGCACATTTCTCTTTCTCTGCTATCTGGATTTTGTGTGCATCAGCTCACCATAAGAGCTTAGGCATGTGCACAGAACTGTGTAGATCTCAGTAAGATGTTTACCTGGTTTGTTTATTGTGCAACTTGAGAAATTTAGAAATGCTAATGAGAAGAGCCATAATTAGCAGACCCATCGTGGGGGGGGGGGGGGATCTACATGACGATATAAGCATGACATGGAGCAGGAAGCACCATTTCACATTGGAAGACGACCATCGTGGGGGATCTACATGACGATATGAGCATGACATGGAGCAGGAAGCACCATTTCACATTGGAAGACGACCATCGTGGGGACCTACATGACGATATAAGCATGACATGGAGCAGGAAGCACCATTTCACATTGGAAGACGACCATCGTGGGCGGGTGGGGGGGGGTCTACATGACGATATGAGCATGACATGGAGCAGGAAGCACCATTTCACATTGGAAGACGACCATCGTGGGGGATCTACATGACGATATGAGCATGACATGGAGCAGGAAGCACCATTTCACATTGGAAGACGACCATCGTGGGCGGGGGGGGGATCTACATGATGATATAAGCATGACATGGAGCAGGAAGCACCATATCACATTGGAAGACGACCATCGTGGGCGGGTGGGGGGGATCTACATGACGATATGAGCATGACATGGAGCAGGAAGCACCATTTCACATTGGAAGATGACCATCGTGGGCGGGTGGGGGGGGATCTACATAACGATATAAGCATGACATGGAGCAGGAAGCACCATTTCACATTGGAAGACGACCATCGTGGGGGATCTACATGACGATATGAGCATGACATGGAGCAGGAAGCACCATTTCACATTGGAAGACGACCATCGTGGGCGGGGGGGGGTCTACATGACGATATGAGCATGACATGGAGCAGGAAGCACCATTTCACATTGGAAGACGACCATCGTGGGGGGGGGGGATCTACATGACGATATAAGCATGACATGGAGCAGGAAGCACCATTTCACATTGGAAGACGACCATCGTGGCTGGGGGGTCTACATGACGATATAAGCATGACATGGAGCAGGAAGCACCATTTCACATTGGAAGACGACCATCGTGGGCGGGGGGGGGTCTACATGACGATATAAGCATGACATGGAGCAGGAAGCACCATTTCACATTGGAAGACGACCATCGTGGGGATCTACATGACGATATGAGCATGACATGGAGCAGGAAGCACCATTTCACATTGGAAGACGACCATCGTGGGCGGGTGGGGGGGGATCTACATAACGATATAAGCATGACATGGAGCAGGAAGCACCATTCCACATTGGAAGACGACCATCGTGGGCGGGTGGGGGGGGTCTACATGACGATATGAGCATGGCATGGAGCAGGAAGCACCATTTCACATTGGAAGACGACCATCGTGGGCGGGTGGGGGGGGATCTACATGATGATATAAGCATGACATGGAGCAGGAAGCACCATTTCACATTGGAAGACGACCATCGTGGGCGGGTGGGGGGGGTCTACATGACGATATAAGCATGACATGGAGCAGGAAGCACCATTTCACATTGGAAGACGACTTTCTTTTTTCTACAAGACACTACAGAGAAACTTGTTGCACTACTTGCTACAGCAGCTTCTTTGTACAATGTTAGCATTTATGTGTGATGTAAACTGTAAGGGCTGCTAGGAATGTTTTTCAGTAACAGCAGATGAGATTTCTGCAGGGTTATATCACCCCATGCGTACTGGCTGTAGTAGTACACCACCATGGTAAAGTTGTGTTTTAGTGATGTAACCATTTGAAATGTTGAGAACCACTAGAGTGCATCCGGAAACACGGAGAATGAATGTTCAAAAAATCAAACTTACATATATTAAATCCAAGATGCCATTTCTCTGAATATTTTTGAGATTTGCTCTTCTTCAGTGTTTTCTGCCTTTTCTTTTTTTCAACTTGTTGGTACTCGGCATTTTGAGTGTTGACATTTCAATACGGAGCCATTTTGTGAACATAGGTTGCTGAGTACCCATGTAATGCTGAATACCTTCAAAGTATATTTGTACTTGACTATTACTACAACATGTGTGTATATCGTACCTATCCTCATGAGACTGCATACTTGATAACTTGAACTCACCCAACTGTTGCTGTTTTGTTGAGGGGGTTAGGACAAATGGAAATAGCTAAGATTGTGGTGCTGTTTCCTATATCCACATATATACTGCTGTCATGCCAAAAAAGTGGCAGCACTATTCCCGCTAAATTACTGATCACTGAAGTGTGTGTATAAAACGATCAGTCTAAACATCCTGTTTCATGAAATAGAAAGATCCAGTTGTTACCACAGCTACACTGCCTGTGTTCTACCTGTGTTTGAGCACTGAATGGCCCAAGCAGGTGTAGATGGGCATGAACAACTGATGCCAGCTTTCCATTCCTGGTGGAAGGGAGACTATCTGTGGTCATTGCTATGACAGCATTAAGAGACTGGTGTGCTCCACACTGCAAGTGCTATACTGCTTGGTTGGGAGATTCTGCATGCGTGGGAGTATGCATGCACCTCCAATAAGCAGCCACGGTAGAGCTTGCAAGGCTGCCACAGGATGATGGTGTGGTTAGGAAATACGCCTCAGCAGCAGTACGATGCAGCACCAGTGACCTTGATCTCCTCACTGGCCTCAGACATGAGCTGGGTTGAGCCTGGGGAAGCTAAGGTGGGTCCAGTAGACCCAGGGAACAGGGAGAGGAGATGAGCAGGTGGTACTTGATGGTCAGCTGTAGGGAGAAAAAAAAGATCCAGTTAAGTAATCCCCAGAATATCATAACTGGAAAGTAGCTATGTTGGTTTAATTGATTTACATGGTGAGTTTTCTGTTTTCCTCCATAACTTCTCCCTTTTCTTTGACTTTCTGTGACCTCAGAGGTTAGTATGTGTATAGTTTGGGATAGCAGGGGCTTGTCCTTATGTTAAGGAGTATAGGGGCTTACCTACCAGCAAAAAAAAAAAATATATATATATATATATGTTTTTGTGTGTTTCATAACCTTGGTAGTGTAGCTGCTTTTAGTTGAGACATCTGAAGAATGTAGGTGTTCTGTGTTTGCTTAATTGAATGCCGATTATGTGAAACTTGATCATAGTTACTACCTAGTATCTAATTTAAAAATAAATATCACAAAATCGGCTTAGGAAACATTAACAACATTTCAAATCAGTCAAAAATAAAATTCTGGTGAATGCCCTGCATACTTGGGAGACGTACACATGTCCTCCGAGTGTTTCCTTGTGAAAGGCTTACTCACTCTTTTCTAACCTTCTCCTGATTCTTAGAGACCTTCTCCTGATTCTTAGAGACCTTCTTCTGATTCTTAGAGTTATGCAATATTTTATATGCCCTACTAAATATCCCTTTTTAACAGCAGTTTCTGTTCTAGATTCATCTAAAAACTCTATCAGACCTAGTCTTTCACTTTGGAATCCCCTGACCCCTCTGTTTGCCTATACTCTGCCTGCAGTCCAAATTTATCTTGGACTATTAACATTCCCTCTGTATAGTTATTTACTCCCAGTACTTTGGTTCCTTTGCCAGGTTTTTTAGTAGATTCCAGCCCCTTCTTGCCTGTTGTATACCTCTAATTCCAGTCATCCCTATTGACTAAATCATCTTTTTTCTATTCTTGCGTTAGTGTACTTCTTCAAATGCTAGAACATACATCACACTTTTTTCCTCGCAGCAGATTTCACGTGAGGATGTTGAAGTGGGCCTTCTTAGGATATTCTACATCATCCTATGCACTTTCCAGTCAAACTTGTAGGTATCTGCAGACAGCATGTTCAGTCGTGGCTGTTTGCCTCTAGGCTATCCTTTTGTTCTCTCTTTCACAGTAGCCTCTGTAACCATGGATGCTTCCCTTATGAGATGGTGGTGGTGGGGCATTTTGAGGGGAAGACTATCCAAGGCATGTGGTCTTCAGCAGAGGTTGGTTTTCACACATTGCTGTAGAGATAAAAACACCTTCCCAAGGTGTGTGATTACAATTCAGACGGCCAATAGGTTGCTTGTCTGGTACTTCATTAAACTAGGAGGAACCCTTCCATATTTGTCAGGAAGCCATGAGGGTCGGCTTGGTACTAAACAATGTCTTCCCAGTGCTTTCTAGTGGCAAGGCATAACCCCGGGGAGATCCAGTGTGTTAGTGTTGAAGTTGAGCTGGACCATTCTTCTGCATCTCAAGTGGTGTCTTGATCAATTTGTGGCTGCTGAGATCTTTAGCTACTAGGCCAGTCTTATTGTGACCTATTCACCACTCCATCCTAAAACAAATGTAGCAGGCAGTTTGCCCTGAAGGAGGAGAGAGAGTCAAAGGGATGTTCTAGTCCACTTGGGCCCTTGGCCTCCTTGTATGCTTGCTCTTGTCACTCCTGCCTGTCAACTGTCAGTTCCAAGTTCTTTAAAGTGAGGTGAAAAAGATCCTCCCCATCTCCTTGAAAGATGTGGTATGTGGTTCTTGGCCTCACTTGGGGTACTCTGTCTGGGTGCTGGACCCTCTTCAGAATTGACTTTTCACCCATCTAACAAATCTCACCTGTGCGCCAAAGCTATAAAGCTAACAGCTTGGTTTCTCTACTTCCAGTGATGACCTGAAATTCCAGGCTTTGCTCCACATATCTCAAAAGTCTTCTAGTAGCAAAGTGTATAGAAGCAAATTGGAGAATTTTTCCACATGAACTTCCACCATGGGTCTAGCTCCATTTTTTAGCTCCCTTACCATTTATTTTTATGGCAAGTTTTATTTTGTGGTGGAGTACCTAGTTCTTGTATGAAAGATCAACTGGCAACTATTTAAAGCTTTCTTGTGGGTGAAGACCACACTCCTGTTGCCTCATTAAAAGTATCTTTAAGGCTTTTTTTTTTTCTCCAAGGTACCTTTCTCCTTTGACCTCCTTTAAGGGACCCAGTACCAATCTGGGATATCACTGTCATCCTGCAGGCCTTGACTAAATGTCAAGACCTGTCAGACATCAAGAATAAGTCCCCCACTCCATTGGAACCTGTGGCTAGGGTGGAACTAACATATTTCTTTCTTGGAAAATGCTTTTTTCTCATAGTAGCAAGAAGAATTTCAGAATTTATCAGGCCTTGTCATGTAAATGTCTGTATTTGGTGTTTTACAAAGATGGGGTTTCTCTTGGACCAATTTTAATTTTCACCCCATTGTTACTTCCGACTCTGCCTTAAATTGGGCTATTAACTTAGTGATCATTCTTCCCCTAATTTCTTGCACAAGGGGGAATTTACATTGCATTTGCTTTGATATTTATTGCCAATTCTGATTTTATTTGTACCATACCATAGGTGTTCATAAAACCAACTTTTTTTCTCTTGTTTTCTAAGGCTAAATTGGGGGAGAGTTTTTCCAGGTGGTTGTATTTTTGTTTTTAAAGCTGAAGGGTTTGTCTGTACCTCATAAATCTAAACTTTGGCTGAGTTCCTGTTGAAGGTACTTGTGCTGCAGCCATTTGGTTCATGGTTTGCACATTTATTATCCATTACAAGATGGACTTGCAGTCTAGGTCTCTGGCTTTATTTGACTCCACCATTCTCTGTGATATCCTTCCAGGAGTCTTCCCAGGGTTTGTAGTAGCTGGGGACTCTGTTCAACAGTTGAGATGGATGGAAAATACATCAAATACTAATGTTATGTGCTATTTTACTTTCCCCTCCCTCTACTCCCCCTCCACCAAACTGTCATGTTCTTGGGCTCCTGATTGACCATACAGGACCTGTCTGGTTCCATATCTTATTTACAGCCCTTGAGTGCTCTGCTCACATTGCAGGCCCTTTCTGTTTTGTGGTACAACCTGGGTATTGCTATTTGTATGGGCATGCAAACACTATCTGAGAAATTATTAGGGTAGAGTGGAGGATCCCGAGCCATGTTCTCAGTTTTGGGTCAACTTGGGTATTGCTGTTTGTATGGGCATGCAAACACTATCTGAGGAATTATTAGGGTAGAGTGGAGGAACTTGAGCCTTGTTCTCAGTTTTGGGTCAACTTGGGTATTGCTGTTTGTATGGGCATGCAAACACTATCTGAGGAATTATTAGGGTAGAGTGGAGGAACCTGAGCCTTGTTCTCAGCTTTGGGTCTGGTCTGATAAACCCAACAGATGAGGTGGATAGAAGACAACACGGATTAGTGTTATAAGTACATAACTTCATTTACAACTGTTTACCCTATTTCCCCTCATAGAGAAAGCTGTGGATAAGTTGGGAATAAAATGTGTTCTAGTACTTTAACTTTCAGAATTATAAAATGTCAAACTATTGTCTTTAGTTTTATTTTTTGAAAACATGCAGAAGTTGATGGCTACCACATATAGTGTGAGGGTAAAGAATTTCTTAAATGCTTCTGTGTGATATCTGTTATGTTACTGCACACAAATGTACCTATGATGCCGCTGGTTGTTCGTCCAGAGCTGCAGCTTCTGAATCAGTTTTGAGGGGGTTTGCTTGTCTTCATTCTCAAATTTCCAGATGTTAAATTAGAGATTTTAAATGGTTAATATTGATCATGGCTGCAGAAGCCTTAGTTATATGGGTTCTATCCTGCCAAGGATATAACAGTTGTCCAGCTTCAGGGCACCTTCCACATGCCAAAACTATCAATCAGCCCAGGCTGAGCTGACTAAAAAGACTGGTTTGGGTAACGTGACCTTCAGAGCTTTCCTGATGTTGAATGCTCATCTATGGGCTTTCAAGGGTTGATGGTTTGCTTGTGCTGGTTCTCTGCTGGGATGGGGGGAAACCTTCCTATTTAAAGATTGTCTTATTGTACTTCTCTGTTTGGGAAAGTTATCTTTTTAAGCTAGGAGTTTGTATCTTAATGGCTTGTCAGGAGAATGAACTGTACTTTAAGTAGGAGCACACTTTGTCCTGTCACTTTAAAAGCTATTTTAAAGTAATTGATCTTCAATTTTTCTGTGGAGAAATTACATTTTATTTTAGTTTTGTGTCTGACGGTGTGTTAGTGTTTGCAAGAAAATGTCTTTTAAAGGCTAAATTTTTACCGGCTTTTCCCCAGGAAAGAGGCACCATTTTCAGCTTGATCATGGAGTCATAGGATCATAGAAGGTTACTAGGCTAATGGCCCTGGGGCCCTTACAAGCCTAGCCAAGAATATATTGCCAAAAAAAAAACCTCAGTCAACACCTCTCGCCCCTTTCAATGAGGGACAAAGGTGGAAACCCGGGACAAATTTGTGGTTTTCCATCCACTCATCAAGGTTGTGCTTGAAGAGGGTCAGCGAGGTACTCTGTTTGACATGTATGGGAAGTCTATTCCAGAGATGGGGCAGCCTGTGGGAGACAAACCTGTCTCTTCAGCAAGTTTTGTTGATGTCTCATATTAGATTTAGGCCTATCGAGCGGGTAATGCGCGAGGAGTTAGACTTGCAGATATGGAGCATCTCTAGTAAGTCAGGGTCTGATCTTGTCTTGTAGGCGAGACACGGATCATCTCTGAGCAATCTGTATGATACCAAGTAGAGTGATTAAGCCTGTCCATATAGAATAGGTGTTGGAGGCCATGGATTCTCTTTGAGGTATTTCTGTGGCCTTTCCAGTTGGTGCAGTTGTTTTGAGATGTATATACCAAACGGGGTATTATACTCAATTATATGTCTAATAAGGAAGTAAAGAGAGGTAATAACCTCCTTTTTTTGCATGCAGTCCCTTTACTTATGAGAACCAAGTAAAAGGCTTTTCTGATCACTGCCGCCACATGATGGTTGAATGTGAGATTGTTGTCAGCCTGAGTACCCAGGTCTCTCACCACGGGTTGTGTGCTTAGGGGGTTGTCATTGATGTAATCAGCAGGAGCTGTTTTTGCCGAATGATATGTTGATACATTTATTTGCATTTAACTTAAGGCTATGACTTTGGCACCAGTTATTTGTAGCTGTAAGACCCTGCTGCAGTATGTTATCATTTGGAGAGTCAGTGACAGTACCCAACTTACAGTCATCTGCAAACTTGGTCAACCGCAGGCCCTTTGTCTTTGCCTGGACCTCTGAGAAGATGCCAAACAGTAGGGGTCCCAGGACAGATCCCTGGGGGTACCACTAGTGACAGGTCTGCTGTCGGAAGTGGCCACCCATCTGACTAGATAGGGATTAACACCAAGTTGTGTTAGCTTTTCAATGATGCCGTAGTGGGGGATTGTGTCAAAGGCCTTGGCCAGGTCAAAGTAGGCTGTATGTACTGACTTTCCCTCATCCAGGGCCTTGGTGACAGTCTCAAAGAAGCCATCTAGGTTCAATAGGCAAGATCTGCCCCTGACAAATCCGAATTGGGGGGGGGGGGTTGAGTGCTTGGAGATTGCCTATGTCCTTGTTTATGAGAGCCATAATAATACACTCCATGGCTTTACATATCAGACTTGTCAAGCTAATGTGGCAATAGTTTTCCAGGTCAGTAGTGGCACCACCTTTGTGCAAAGGGATGACAATGGCAGTTCTTCACTCTGCTGGAACGAAGCCTGTAATTGGGCTGTGTTTGAATAGGGTGCTCAATGGTGAAGCTAGTTCTTGCTGGAGATGGTGCAGAATACAGCCTGGGATACTATCCGGTCCCATGGAGGCTGTGTTATTTGCCTTGGATAGGACCTTTAACACTTGATCTACAGAGATGTGAGGTGTGGGACAAGAATTCAGGGATTTCGACTGGGCCTTTGGGGGGCAATAACGGGGTTACGTTTGTGCTGAACCTACCATTAAGTACTTGTTTGGAACAAATTTGGGCTTTGCCATGGAGGTTCCTAACGTAACTGAAGAAGGACTTATGGTTTCCCTTTGTTTTGGAGGCTAGTTTCAACTCATAATTGGTTTTGGAGGTTTTCACTAATGATCTAATTTGCTTGTTGAGGCGGAGGAGGGAGTTTTTCCAATTTGGAATTGACTTTTTACCCTTGGGCAACAGTTTCCTCCTTTTGTTGTAAAGCTTGCTGATAGAGGATGTGCACCAGACAGGTTTGTTTTTCCTTGAAGAGCAGATTTTAGTTCTGTTGGGTATGGCTGAGTCCATGGAGTTGTACAGGTGCTTGTGTATTGCACTTTGTGTACTGTTCAGCATAGTTGTCTGCATCATCTGAGGGGGCAGTGGTGTGAAGCTGCTGATACTCTCCCTTAGGAAGTTATAGTCAGCTTTTAACAAGTTTTTTTTAGCTTGGTTATGACTGGGGAGGGGATGGGTGGGATAAAACCTTTGAATGAGACAGACCAATGATCTGATCTCACCAGGGAAGAACATACCATGGGTGTGGTGTAGCGGTCACCCATGTTGATGAGAACCAAGTCCAGTATGTTATCTCCCCTTGTGGGGGATGAGACTAGCTGATCTAGTGCATTAGAACTGAAGTCAAGGAATTGTTGGACAATTGCTTTAGTGAGGAATAGTTCACCCAGTCTATGGTGGGGTAGTTGAAGTCACCAAGGATCAGCTTGTTGGGGGCTTTGATGGAGTCAAGTAGGTCCAGGTAGGAGGAGTGGGTGTCCTGAGACATGGAGGGGGGTCTGTAGCTGGCTATAACTTGGATGGGTGTCTTGCCAACAGTCAGTTGCACCTAGAGTAATTCCAGTGCATCATGCTGGTAAACCAGTCTGGAGCTGTACCTGTCCTTAATGAAGATAGACTTCACCACCCTTTGTCTTTCTGACCTCATTTTGGGGTCAGAGAGTGTGGAATGAGGTATAGCCCGGTAAGGCAGGTGTGCTCTCCGCAGCCCTGAACCAAGTTTCCGTGACTGCACAGATATCTGCACAGTGTGAGGAGAGCCTCCAGTGAGTGCATTTTTAGATTAAGACTCCTAGCATTGAGTAGTATGACCTTCAATTTGCTTTTTGACAGCTCTTTTATGTTGGAAGATTTGTCTTTGTGACATAGCCTAAAAAAGGCACAATGGGGGAGGCAAAAGCCTTGGCCAAGATCCGGAACCCCAGGGGTGACAGGTGGAGGCCATCTCTGGCAAAGCTTCAAGGCCTGTGAATCATGTCATCCCAGGCAGACAGATGCTGGATACCCTAAGAAAGACACCAGAAACTAAGCCAATTGCTGAAGTCAAACATTTTTGTTGGTGTTGTGGTATAATTCTTGGTGAAAGTAGGATGCTGCTTAGGGTTAGGGTCATACCTGCCTGGAGCACTCTGACAGCTCAACCCCTTGTCTGTCTTCATATAGTCCAGGGAGGTATGTCTCAAGTCATTCACACTAACATAGACAATGACAGAGTCATTCTTGTACCCGTTATGGAGAGAATTAAGTGCGTGCATGGTCTGGCGGATTGTAGTGCCCGACAGCTGACTGTGACCTTCTTGTTGAGACTGGTGAGGGGGACATCAGTGTGTCCCACTATTGAGTCATCAATGACTAGTATGTTTGCTTTATTGTTATGCCTTATGGGCTGCGTTGCTTTGTTGTTATGCCTTATGGGCTGCGTTGCTTTATTGTTATGCCTTATGGGCTGCATTGTTTTATTGTTCTGCCTTATGGGCTGCATTGCTTTATTGTTATGCCTTATGGGCTAAGTTGCTTTGTTGTTATGCCTTATGGGCTAAGTTGCTTTATTGTTATGCCTTATGGGCTGCGTTGCTTTATTGTTACACTTTATGGGCTGCATTGCTTTGTTACACCTTACGTTTATGAGACACATGTGTTGACTACTGTGTGTGATGTGATTGGTGGTCTGTGTGGAATGTTTGTGTGTGTGTTTTGGGGGTCTCTGTTTAGGAAAGTTTTTGTTGAGGATCCCTGCATAGGTGGGTGTGTGGCTCTGTGATGTGGGTGGTGTGGTGTTTGTACTGGCAATCTCCTCCTTGTAAGGGGTACTGACTGTGGTGTGAGAGAGCATGGATTCCAGCTTACTGATGTAGATACATCTCTCGCAAGTAGAAGAATTATGTGCTAGGAGAAGCGGACTGTCCGTGAACATAAGGCAGTTGCTACACTGTCTCAGTATGCCCATATCGACCAGGCTGGCAGGGGAAACTGATGGGACTTGTCCAGCCATAATACTCTGAATACTTGGCAGACTTGTGAAGAACAGGGTTTGATAAGGGTTTGTCTGCAAAAACCCTAAATGTAAAATAAATGGTCTGAAGCACAAGTGCTGCAACCAAAACTAAGATGCTTAGAATAGCAGGTAAATTAAATCAGGCTAACAAGCAGTAATAAGTGCAGAATAACAGCACTTGAATAGTCAAGAGCACACAGAACAGCAAATTAAGGTAATAAGGTAGAAGGCAGTTACATGAGAGCAGCTGAATAAAGTATAACTTTTATTTTTTTTTTATATTTTTTTTTGTGGAGGGGGAGGGAACAGAGCAGATTGAGACTCTAGGGGTTGTCCTTCCCAAGAGCTCTCTCTACACAGTCGAAGAGATGGGACTTGTAGGGATGCTTATACTTATCAAGGGTATCAGAACTTGTCAGAGATTTGGGATGCATGGCTAGGCTTAAAAAGGCCCTTGTGGCCGTTAGCCTAGTAAAAACCTATGAACCTATGAATCGATATGGAGTACATACATGGATGCAGGAAATGACAGTATGTTCCCTAAAAGTGGAACCATTTCAGCTCGTGATCAGACTGACTGCACTGCAGTGTTGACTAATCGTAAAGCATCAGTGCATATATTGTGATTTTATACAGTTATTAGTTGGAAGAATTGCTATTGCATACTTATGGAGCATGTAATTCTTGAAATAATCAGAGGTCATTGCTTAAACCTATAGCAGAGATGTTTCTACTCTGAAAATGAAGACAGTGTTGTAACCTGAATTTAATGGAATAACTGTAAGTCTATAAAGTAAATGCAATTCTTTTAACCAAGCTAATAAAAGTTTTTGAGATATAAGATAACTCCACAGGAAATTCCTGTTTAGTAAAATAAACAACTTATTAAACAGAATGACATTTGTATTATCTTGTATTGGTGATGGATTATCAGGATTCATAAATTTATTCGGTTGACAACACAGATTGGCTTAGTAAAATCTGTTTTTTTTTTTTCCTTCAGCCAGTTGCTTACCAAATATTCACTTCTGTACTACTAGCATTTGTTAAAGCCTCACTGGCATATGACAAGGAATTAGCATTTTCGAAACTCTGTCTGCTTATGGATGGTAAAATTGTACACTGTGCTCACAACTAAGTACAAGTATAAATGGAAAGCACTGTGATGCAAATCTCTGAATTAAAATATAACATTAAAAAACACATACAAAACGGTAGCGATACTAGTAAAAGATCAATAACAAAAAACAAAGTACCAAACTTATCTGCATGTGAACTCGATATTTAAAAATGTAACATTATGCTACTGTGGTATAAAACCAAAATTTAAATAGACTGCTTGAGATCTAGATAAAATAAGAGCCATACCAGATGGACTGAAGGACTGAATGATTTAAAACTTTTATTTTAATGTCAAAGCATTGGCTGTCAGCCAACAGAACTCAACTTAATAAGGCCTTTCTATGTCTAGACAATTCAGATCCTGTATCTCCATTCAAAAGAAGCATTTCCTTATTATAATCATTTGCTCCCCCAATATTTCTGACAGAGTACTTTGGGAGGCAGTTTCAAAATCTGCCAACTCATTACACTCCCAAAAAAACATGTTCCTAGTTACCTGTTGGAAATCAACATCTAAACCCAACTGTATTTAGTGATGAACATTATAAAAGAGATTAAAAAAATAGAAGAGGAATCTTTAGAAAAGGGAAGGAGAAAATTACATAGGAATAAATGGAATTTGTGGGAACAATACATGCGGAATAATGTTCAGGAGGAGGCGCAAGATATAAGGGAAGGCACAAATTGAGTGATTTATGTAATGTTGAACTGAAAGACAATTGTTATAAAGAAAGAAAATGTATGTAATGTGTAATGTGCTAATGGAAATAAGGTGTTTGTTATCTTTTCTATTAATGCATGTTTGCCTATGTATTAACTGATAATTTAATAAATTTAAATAAAACAATTACATGATAGGGAGTTCAGCACAAGATTAGCCCCAATCATAACTTTGTAAATGAAATAAGTAAGCAAACACAGCACATCTTCAAACGACACCGGCCGTAGAGATGATGCCTGGATTGCAGGAACTGGTGTGCTCAGTAACTCAGTCTACATGTAGTCAATTACAATAAACTAAACACAATCAAGATGAAGCATTTGCTCCCTGCAACCCTAGACCCCCCTCCCTTACTTTATTTTTATCTCTTCAAGATCCACGCACCTCAGAGAAAGAGAGATCACTGACAGACAGTAGAAAGCCTGTCTAACCCTTTTTCTCTAGAAGGCTACAAGACTGACTGCTGCTCCACAGACACATACAGGCATTAATATCTCAGGCATAAGTAAATGCAGGCAAAGCGACATGAGCAGCTGAAACACCCTGTTAAGCGTGAGGATCTATGACATGAGCCTGGACATGAGTCTGAACAACAATAACTGATGCATGGCACTAAATGAATACCTGCACAATGAAAGATACAGAAACCCATCACTGATTATTTTTACATTGACATCAAAGATCCCTCACTTCCGTGCAAGGCTGCTACAGCCCATGTACATTGTAAGTAACTTAAATAATTCTGAGCTTGCCTTCCCCTCTTAGTAAATTCACCAAACTTAATGGGTTGCCCTGTCAATTTCAAGGCATAAATGAATGTGCTTCGACAGATTATATTTCAAAATAGGGTTAACACCTATATAAAAAAATCTTCAGATTCAGAGCACATCTTTTTTCAAAAAAGTAGGAATTCAGAAATGTTAATGTTTTCACAAATGTCTCTTTCCCCAAAGACTGTGAAAGTCTGCTGTGGTTATTTTATGTAGGGGTATGGTTGTACTTAACAAAGAGTGTGTGAGGCTTCCTACCACCAGGGGCGGATGCAGCTCAGCAATAACATAAATAAATAACATTTTCCAGATGCTTCAAGTTGTTGCATACTGGGACTTTTGTATTTGTGTTGATCACCAAACAGTCCAGAAAGGGCAAGTTCATATACCCTATTGTACTGTAAACTCACACACACTAATGCCGGTAAAGCTTCTTCAGTCAGCATATGCAACTTTCAGTATTCCTAGTGTTCAAAATAGTAGCCTGCAACCATATATGCATATGTGTGTATGTAGATATATATAAATATATATATATATATATATATATATATATATATATATATATATATATATATACAGAGAGAGAAAGAGAGACAGATAAAGATATAATTGATAGGTAGGTAGGTAGATACAGTCACACACACACACACACACACACACACACACACACACACACACACACACACACACACACACACACACGCACAAACACAAAATCATATGCAGTTATTATTCCTCCATTTCCACAATAGTCATTTATATATTATTCAGTCATACAGGTTTCTTTTTGTAGCTGAACTTGTCTGTAATAACTGAAGGTGTTAAAATTGTATGCAATGACATTAAATCACCACTGAAGAAAGACTGTATATCTAGTGGACTTCTCAGTTAATAAACAACTATTTATTGTACCTCATGTACCTGAAGGACCAGGCAGATTTGATGTAATGGTGGAGACACTCAAATGGACACTTAGAAATAATTGAAAACTGCAAGTAGTTTATATTTTATACTAAGACTAAGACAGTGGTACCTTAGAGAATTTCCCTCACACCAGGATAAAGCAGTCTTACTGCTAGCCAAGTGGCAGCAGTGAGATGGCACAGCCCTGTTTTGAGGAGTGTCCCCTGTAAAAACAATGTCTAGATGTTAAAGCACTTTTTGATTTTTAAAACTTCCATGAGAGTTTGCAGTTTTATGAGTGAATGTTTTAATGTTGATCACTGCTACATGAGGTAACTGCCATGAAACTACATCTATAATGTGTATGTTTTCCTGTCTGCATGACTTGCAAACACTGGCATCCTAAGCAGGACAACATATGCAATGGTTGCGTATTCCTGCCTGCATGACCTGCATATAGTGGCATCCTCAGCAGGACTGCTTTCCTAGCAGACTTCTAATCACGTTTATACTGTATTAGATGCATTACGTATTGAAAATGGTGGGTAGAAGGACAGATGGATGGACAGAGAGAAGCCACATGTCTCTTGGTGAATCTTTTCATTTTTTATAGCATTCATTAAGGATCACAAGACAGTGCACTTTTATCACTAAGTGTTATTTATAGGTAATGCTGCACAGTGGAAGAGTCACTAGTTATTGATATATATGCACCTACTAACATACATATACACATGTAAATGCATGATGTATGCCCAATTGTTCAGATAGTGGAATAATAAGGATTTTATACACATTCTAAAACTTACTGTGATGTCATTTATAGCACATAATTGCACAATACCGGGCTACTTTAGTATAAAGGAAATATTGAGGGGGCATCTGTATAGCAAGGCTAAATCTAACAAAAAAAAAAAAAACAAAAACAAAATCATGTAAACAATGTCATAATCATCCACGGAGATCGATAAATGTCATCATCTAACAAATGTCTGGTTATCCCTGTCTTACACATCTATCTGTGAACAAGGATATTTCTTATGAGTATATTGTTTTATTTTTGTTTTGTTTTGAAAAGTGAAGATTAGGATAACCACAGTGTTTCTACAAGAACATTTCTCCTTCTTGTTAGGGTACAAAAGGCAGAATGTTGGAAACCTCTGTCATAGTGATATTAAATGTGTTTCTTTTGTCAGCAAGAAAAAAACAAGTAGCAAACAGAAAAGTGCTGCAAAACACCATCGCAGTAAAATTACCTCAGCTCTAATACTTAGTTTGACCATTGGCATAATACCTGGAGATCTTTAAAGAACAATTTTGGAAGTATAACTGTTTCATACTTAAAAAAAGCAATTCAAATGTGCTTTAAAATGGTGAGCTGGTAAATATGTTCTCAAATGGTATAGTGCATCATGCTAGGATTATAATTTTAAATGATCTCTCCAACTTCGCTAGCATAATCATGCAACATCAGAATCACTAACATCTGCTTCTCATCTGTGATGGAACCCAGGCTGAATTTATTTGAGAAGTTCTTTCAGAACGAGAATTAAAACAACTTTGACATTTCCTTCGCTTATTTTAGAAATTAGAATCACGTTAACTATTCGGGCATCACATTTTATATAGAGAAGAGTGAAATCAAATTGAACATGTATGAAAAAAAAAAAACATAGCTAGAAAAGAATATAAGAAAAGACAAATGTGTGGTAAGAAGGCAAAGGTCAGAAACATGGGTATATGCATTAACATAACAGACAGAAGCTTCAAAGTAGGTGAGGAAAGGTAAATGTTTGGTAAGTCGGTAAGGGTTAGAAACAGGGATAAATGCATTAACATATAACAGAGAGAGGCTGGGGAAGGAGATAAGGAAAGATAAAGGTGTGGTAAATGGGTAAGGGTCAGAAACAGGGCTAAATGTATAAACATAGAGAGAAGCTTCGAAGGAGGTAAGGAAAGGTAAAGGTTTGGTAAGTCAGTAAGGGTTAGAAACAGGGATAAATGCATTAACATATAACAGAGATAATCTGGAGAAGGGGATAAGGAAAGATAAAGGTGTGGTAAATGGGTAAGGGTCAGAAACAGGGGTAAATGTATAAACATAACAGAGAAAAGCTTCGAAGGAGGTAAGGAAAGGTAAAGGTTTGGTAAGTCGGTAAGGGTTAGAAACAGGGATAAATGCATTAACATATAATAGAGAGAAGCTCGGGAAGGAGATAAGGAAAGATAAAGGGGTGGTAAGTGGATAAGGGTCAGAAAAAGGGGTAAATGCATTAACATATAACAGAAAGAAGCTGGGGAAAGAGATGAGGAAAGGTAAAGGTCTGGTAAGTGGGTAAGGGTCAGAAACAGGGGTAAATGCATTAAAATATAACAGAGAGAAGCTGGGGAAGGTGTTAAGGAAAGGTAAAAGTGTGGTATAATAGAAACAAAGACAGATGGGTAGACTCTTGCCTAACTGTGGCTCTTTAGCCCCTGAATCAACTGTAAAAGTGAAATAAGTTTCAAGACCCCCCTGACAGGGTTACTGATTGCCATGCACATGCTCTGTGTGCTTCGCAGGTGCTGCTGCATTTGCACAACACTGAAGGGGTCTCTAAGCATGACCTGGCTCAAAGGTGCAACACATAGAAGCAGGTGTTCAGTTACATTTATTAACTGATGGCCAATAAGCATAACTGCCATGATCTGGGTCTCCACTGTCATGCCATATAATCCACAGTAGCCGCTGTGAGGCTCATTTCACTATACCCCAGCAGCTGCCATGAGCTTTGTCATATTATGGAAGATTACTTTGTGCCAACAGTCACAGGTGCAGAAACTTTCATAACTAGAAGTCACTTCTTTTTCAAGTAAGTTTGGAATTCAAAATGTTAACTTGATTTCTCTAATCAGTTTATTTACAACTATGTAAGCAATGTACTTATTGAATTGTCTGCTAATGTTTGTAAGTTACAGTTGCATTCAAGTGGAGCACCGCAAGATATGACAAGCAAAGGTGTGCCAAATGGGTGCAAGTGTGTGAGCACAAGTACTAATGAGCACAAGGTCCACAGCATGCATTTTAATAAGTTGCCATGTCAATGTTAAGCATGGTCATTTGTGCATGCAGTTGTCATGTGAGGCCATGTATAGTTCATTGTTAAGCCCTCAGTAGAGGTAGACCCTGTCACTCGTTTGTCTATAATACAAATAAGAAGGCTTTGGGTTTTGTTCACATGCTTTAATATATGCATACACATCAGAATGGATAGCAGCATCATTAAATATGAACAAACTAACAAACAGAGCTTACATATATACATGTCCACTTCTCAACAGCTAACTACAAGGTGGCAGTCAGACTCGCAAGTGATCAGTATTTATAATCTAGTGCAAGCCCTTGGATAGCTTCTTAAAGGTATATACACATGCTTATTGATCTACATCCTACCTCTTAAGATTTCCCTTCATGCAAAATAATGTCGGAGCTAGGAATGCATTACTATGTACATTAGAAACAAAATACAGTGTTCATGTCCAAGATGCTTGATATCTGCTACAGGGTTTAGAGATTTGACCATATATTGTGACATAACAGTTGGGACTAGATTTAGCAATAGGGACAGTCTGCAGTGCACAACTCGTATCAGGAATTTTTGGATTTATCATAGAAACAGGAATGTCCTCTGGAGCTTCCTTTGAAATTTGAACACCGGACAACTCATTCTGAGATAAAGAGTCTCTCTCACAGGCTGTCTGCTGTGGTATAGGCCTAGACACTGGTCTCAAATGCTTCCGATTCCATCTAAAAGTTGCTCCTTCTGATTCTATAATGTACAGTCTCAGCTCCGGACCAATATTCTTCATGACACCAATCCAATCATAACCTTTGGACGATTGCATCATTACCACTGCTCCCTCTCGTAATGGATTGAGTGGTTTACCGGTCTTATCGTAGTAGGACTTATGGGATAGGTGCTTCCTCAACAGACTGGCTTTCACTGATCTGTTGTTCTTGACACATGAAGCCAACAATTGACTACTGAGTGGTAATATGGTTCTGGTTTGTCTGGACAGAAATCTCTGAGCAGGTGAGCCAAGTTGTTTATCTCGAGGAACATTTCTGAGATGCAAGTGATTCAGGAAAACATCAGTATTATCTCATTTTGACTTCTCAAGTAATTGCTTTGCACTTTGCAATATGCGTTCTGCCAAACCATTTGACTTCGGGTACTCAGGGCTACTGGTGACATGAGTAAAGTCCCATTCTTTTGCAAATCTTTTGAACTGCTGGCTTGTAAACTGCATGCCATTGTCAGAAATAACTTTGTGCAGACTTTCATGCACTGCAAAATGATGCTTCATTTAAGTAATGACAGTACTGGATGCTAGGTTAGGAAGTAAGTCAATTTCAAACCAGTTGGAGTAAGAGTCTACTAATACCTGTTGACCATTCCACTCGTAGACATCAGTGGCTACTGTTGACTAATGTAGTTTTGGTATCTGGTTATACTGAAGTGGTTATTTCTGTTGATGAGGCTTAGTACTGTTACATACTGAATGAGATGAAAGTGCTATCTCAATGTCTTGTGACGCAGAAGGCCAAAATACTATCTTTCTCGCTCTTCTTTTGGTAGACTCTGTTCTTGGGTGACCACGATGCAAGATAGTAATGTACTCAGGTTGCAAAGACTTTGGAAAATTACTTTCGGACCTTTCATTATGATACCTTTGTGACAAAATCTCATCTCTGTATGGCAAATAAGGTTGCAGTTCTCGAGGTAAACTAGATTGCTTTGACAGCTATCCTCGATTGATAAAGTGGTTGAGCCTTTGTAAAATTGGATCTGTGGCTGTGTATTCCCTCAGCTCTTCAAGATGTGTGGAAGAAAAATTTCTCACTTCCATGACTTCAAAATCATCAGTAGTTTGAGTACCTTGATTGTCGTTCTGTTCAGTGGTATTTCTGAGTGATCTGGATAATGTAACAGCAAGGTAAAGAAATTAGCCTTTCTTGTAGACAAGATTGAAACTGTACTTTTGTAATCTCGGCATCATACGTTGCAGTCTGGCTGGAGCTGAATGCATTGGCTTACTCAGGATAGTGACTAATGGCTACTGATCTGTTTCAGTCTGGATAGGTCTACCAAAACATAATCATGGAACTTCGAACATGCAAACACAATTGACAAGAGCTCTTTCTCAGTCTGGGCATCATACTTCCCAACCGTCCCGGATTACTCGGTTTTTACCGAGTTTTGGGCTCCAAATGAAGGGGTGCCACGATTCCTGAGTGCACCCCTTCATTTCCGATTTCTTTTACGTTTGTTTTTTTTATTTTTATTTTTTATTTTTTTAATTTTAGCGCCGGAGCTGACATCATCACCTGAGTGATGACGTCAGTGCTGTCAGCACTATCAGCCAGTCAGAATTGAGCTCAAGGAGCTCACGTCATCATTTCAGGCTGGCGAGAAGTGCTGCCGAGAATTTGAAAAGCTGTTTCAGAAATGGAGGGACTTTGCTTTTTGAAAAGTTGGTTTTGCTGCAACAGAGGGACTCTGTTGAGAGAGGGAAATGTTGTTGGCTTTGCTGCTGAGAGAGGGACTTGTTGGCTTTGCTGCCGTGAAACAGAAGGACTTGTTTTGCTGCCGAGAGAATGCTGGCTCTGTCGTTTTCGCTGCTGGAAAGTAGGTAACATTGCTGGGACTTTGCCGAGAGAGAGAATGCTGGCTTGGCTACTGCTTTCATTGCTGGGACTTTGCCGTTTTATTTTCGTTTTTCGCTGCTGGGAAGTAGGAACAGTACTGTGTGTGTGTGTGTGTGTGTGTGTGTGTGTGTGTGTGTGTGTGTGTGTGTGTGTGTGTGTGTGTGTGTGTGAGTGTGTGTGTGTGTGTGTGTGTGTGTGTGTGTGTGTGTGTGTGTGTGTGTGTGTGTGTGTGTGTGTGTGTGTGTGTATGTATGTCTGAAAAGTACAGATCTAACTTTGTGAGATTTAGTGTTCTGCATTTAAGCTTGCTAACTCTGTTTCTGTATCTGTGTTTTTACTGTTGATAGTACAAATGTGTATTTCCTGCAAGTGGTTGTTAACCATACTCCAGCAATATAAGAATGGAAGGAAAAAGTAGACATAGAAATAAAAGGACTTCTTAACTGGCAAAAGTTGGAGATGTTATGTTAAAAGCAAGGCTGGGATAGGCGAATGTTTGAGTGTATTTCAGTATACTTGACAAAATATGTTTATTATCATGTAGATAATTTATGTAGTGACGTTTAATCTTGTGTAACTGATGTACATTTTTAGCCTGATAACTACTGCTGTTGTATGAGAACAACAAGTATTTACTGAAATAAATACCACTGTCTGTGAATGGAGGGACGTGTGTACACAACTGTTGTTGAGTAATGTTTAAATAATAATGTACAGTAAATTAATGACATGATCACACGCATTTGCATATTTATTAGTTAATTCCTGCACTGCTAAAGTAATGTCAAACCATCTATAAAAAAGAAAAATGAAAAATGCAAAAAATAAATAAAGACAAAAGAAAGGACTCAGTGCTATGAATAATCTGAGTATAGTTCAGTTATAACATCTTCATATGCACTGATATAAAAATATTTAACTGTGTTCTCCAGCTCATCTAACCTGAAGTCCTTACTATAGCCCTTAGCCAAGGTGAAAAAAAACACACTGGACTAACCACTGTGGCTATAGCCAGAAAGTAATAATGCCTTACAATATCGCTTAACAAATTTGACACTCAAAGACCTATCCAGCAGCCTGCAGGATATCATTATTCTTCAAGGTAACATTGATTTGGTCAGTTCTGTTCTCTGTGGGATAAAACAAAACAAACCATGTAGTACAGCTGAAGAAATTCCAGAAGTTCCTTGCAGAACAGCTTGGCTAGCAAATATAAACTATTCATGCAGACATTAGGAACTGTGATTAGTTGTTGTGTACTACAGGCTCTAGAACAGAATTTGTGTTTAATGTCTGCACTGAAACCTATCTTGTCTTGACAACTTCTGGTGTGTGTGTGTGAGAAAATGCCCCAGATGTAATGCACCTTGTGGCTAGAGGTATTTAGGCTCAAAACCAAGTCCCTAGCCACCACCATTTCTCAGCTTTGCTCAGATATTTTTTGTGCTAAGAGTTGAGAGCTATGGTGACAACAGAATTTGTATTCCCCCATTATTGGCTTTGTTGTTTGTCCAGGTTTTATGGTGAGTGAGAAGTCAGTTGTATTTACTATTCCCCCATTATTGGCTTTGTTGTTTGTCCAGTTTTTTTGTGCTAAGAGGTTGAGAGCTATGGTGAGAAGTGAGAACTGAATTCACTAAATGATAGCCATTAAGTTTCAATCTTCCTATTGTTTAACCTGCTGATTTAGCATAGCGTTATGTTGCACTGACTGTAGTGTATAGTGTTCTGGGTTCAAGACTTGCCAGTAATATGCATGGTGGTAACACAACATTTTATTCTAGCAACTTTCCAGAATTATACAAGCAATGTTTAAAATGTGCCCCTGGTCTTTGATCTCCCCCCAATAAAAAAAACCTGAAATTGAAAAGTGTGAGAAGCTGTGCAATATGCCTATAGCTTACACTACTGTCATTCTGTTTATAGTTTGGGTGTGGAAGTAGAATTTTATGATGGAAATGTTCTGAATTGGGCAGTTTTGTAATTATTGGTTCATGCATTTTTTTCATTGCCTACAGTACTGCCTACTGGAAAAATGTTCATTTAAACAATTAATTTAAAATGTTCTCTGTCTAACAAGTGTGCTGTATTATACAAGGAATATAACTTAATAAAGTCAGGAAGGTGTATCAAAGAAAAGGTAATCTTTATCCACCACTGGCTAGATGCATTTTCTTTGGAGGTGGTGCAGGTTTCAATGCTGATTCAATGAATGAGTTTCAAGGGCAGAGAAGTTTTAATGCCAAGTCTATTTTCATTGTGAGACAGTATTGCTTTATCAGATGTCTGTTAGTGTTTGTGCATTGATATGCTGCAAAATGTAAAAAAAAATCCAAATAATCGTTGTAGAAGTAAAGCAGCATGCATACATTAGTGTTTATGGTAAATTGGGTGAAATAGCCAGGTAATGGACCATTGGAATGGCTGCAGGAGAACTCTGGTGCCGTAGTTTGGTTGTCTGTTCTTCAGTTTGTGTTCGAAAGTTGGTATCCCACAATTCCATTGGAGTGGGTGGAGTTACATAATTATGTATGCAAATTAGATGTTAATCAGCACGCAGATTTGTGCCTATTTTTCATGGCCTTTGTCCAGAATTTTGATGTTTCTAGGTTGAGAGGTATGCTGGGCATACTACTGTTCAGTTTGGGTAAGAGTTTTCGGTGCATAGGCAACAGGTTGATCCTCTTGTAGAATAACTGCACCAAGTCCAAATTTCAAAGCATCACAGGAAATGTTACTGGTTTATGAATATCAAAGTATCTGAGAATCAACGGACTAGCAATTCTCTGTTTCAGGACATCAAATGCTCTTTGGTGTTGCTCTTACCAAGACTCGGATACATCTTTACGTGTCAGTTCTCTGAGTGGTGCTGAAAGCTGGCTCAAGACTGGAATGAACTTGCCTAGTTGACCATGCCAAGAAAACTTTGCAGGGCTTGAACATTGTCTGGAGCTGGCATCTCGAGAATGGCTGTTTGCTTTGAAGGATCTGGTTGTATGTAAATGGCCAACATAAGGAATTTCCTGTTGCTTGAACTTGTATTTTTATGCATTGATCTTAAGATTCACTTGACGTGCCCTTACTAGAACTTTTCTGAGGTTTCTGTCATGTTTGGTTTCATCACAATCTTCTACCAGTATGTCGTCTACTATGATAGCATAAGGATACCCAGAAAAAAGTTGCTCCATTGCATACTGAAAGACATCACTTGCAGAATTTATTCTAAATGGCATTCTCAAAAATCTATACCTGCCAAACAGAGTACTGAATGTAGTGAGCAATGAGGATTTTTTTTTGTCAAGCTGAATTTGATAAAATTAACTTTTTGCATCTAAGGCAGAAAAAATAGTGGCATTTGGCATTAAGGCTGTGACTTCTTCAACTGTGTGCATTGGATGATTAGGTCTTTTTAGTGCTTTGTTCAAATCCGGTGGATCAATACATATTCTGATGTC
The DNA here is from genome assembly GCF_019279795.1 of Protopterus annectens. NCBI lineage: Eukaryota > Metazoa > Chordata > Ceratodontiformes > Protopteridae > Protopterus > Protopterus annectens. The sequence continues at coordinate 154,327,920 of NC_056745.1, forward strand.
ATCTGAGCTTTTCTTATGAGCTACCACCATGTAAGATAACCATTCAGTCGGCATTTCCACTGGACAAATCACACCTTGTCACACCATTTTATCTAAGTCAGCTTTGACTCTAACCTGCATGGTTATTGGAACACTACGTGCTGGCCTGATAACTGGACTGACCTTTCAGTCTAACTTCATGGAGTACACAACTGGCAGTTTACCTAGTTTGTCTTCAAAAAGATAAGAATATGTAGAAAAAATGTGCTGGGCAAAATTAGAATAGTGGTCTTTTAAGCTAACATGATGTACTTCCGTATTAAATGAAAGTAGTCCTATTTTCAAAGTGTCTCTGAGCCCTAATAATGACTGAACGTGCCTCTTGGCCGCATAAAATAATAAGTCATAGCTTCTTCTAGTCTGCTAGAAGTAAAAATGAAAGCACAACTGAGCCTTCAGTTTGAATTTCTTCACCTCCATAAGCAACAAGTTTGGCACACCTTGCCAAATCAAGTCTTTCACCTTTACTTACTCTGGCAATGTTTCTGCAGACATAACATTGCACTTGGAACCTGTGTCAACTTTGAGCTCTGTGGGTTTGCCATTTAGCTGAACATTACAAAATACTTCATTTTTGGCCCTTAAATCAACTGCATTAACTGTTTTATTAAGCACTGACACACCATCAACATAAAGAGTAGACTTGTCACAGTCTAATCAACTCATATCTTAAAATGTTCCCTTCTATTAAATGAGCATGGGTATTTTGATTTACACAATCTTTTGAAGTGATTCCATTTATTACATTTGTGGCATTGTTGACCAAAAGCTAAACAATTTTCCCTTAGATTCATGACTTCCACCACAATAACGACAGTTGGCAATGAAAGTGGGTGGGGACCCATGCTTTGAGTGTGCTGACTCACTTTTGTGCTTTACTGAGGCTGTGCAAAGTCTGCAATGTGCTAGAGAGTTCTGTAGTTTACCATTAGGTGCTGCAGGGGTTACAGCTGCCATGTGCTTGGGCCTGTTTCTTTTAACCACAAGCTGCATACTATCAACATAAGCTTTATCACCATGCCTTCTAAAGCTGCTCTCATTTGTAAGAATATTTGTTGGTTTTGTGTGAGCTCGTATATCTGACAAATCTCAATGGCCTTATTCAAAGTTAAATCACTGTCATAAAGCAAAATCTTTCTCACAGCATCATCTCTTATACCACACATAAGTCTGTCTTTTATCAGCTTATTGCTTAAATCACTAAATCTGCACGTTTTAGCTTTATTTCTCAGGTCAGTTATATATGCTGCAAAAGTTTCACCAGGCTTTTGATCTCTTGTGTAAAATAGGTGCCTTTCTATTGTAACATTTGTCTGAGGTTCATAGGTTCATAGGCTGGTACTAAGCTATTGGCCCTATTGCCTATACAAGCCTAGCCATAACAATTCCCTGGATATTTCTTCCTACAATATTTACTTCTCTGGACCCCTGTCCAGCAGGGCGACTGACATGATCCCCGGGGTAAATTTCCTATCTCCCATCCAATCATCAAGGTTCCTTTTGAAGAGGGCCAATGAGGCACTCTTCTTGACATGTATGCGCAGTCTATTCCAGAGTATGGGGAGTCCCTGGGTTAGGAACCTATCCATCCAGCATATTTTGTTCATTGTGATGATAAGGTTTAGATCCCTGGAGCGTGTGGCTTGGAGGGATTGGGATTTCTTTAAATAGGGCATGTCCAGCAGCTCAGGGTTTGACATGGCCTTGTATGTTAAACAGAGATCACCTCTGAGCAGACGATATGCCACAGAGTATAGCTAGAGTTTTTTTTAGACGGTCAGCATATGGCATCTGCTTTAGGCCTGTGATTCTTTTAGTGAGGTATTTCTGTGGCCTTTCCAGCAGTTGCAGATGTCTTGTGAGGTACATACCAAACAGGGCATTATACTCTATATTATACACTATACTCTGAGGGATGAGTACAGTGGGACAATGACCTCCTTTTTTCTGGATGAAAAGCCCTTAGTGATGAGGTGTGCCACATAGAAGGATTTCCTGACTGTTATGGTGATGTGGTTATCGAAAATGAGACCACTGTCCACCTGTGTCCCTAAGTCTGTCATCACACTTTCGATGTTTAGTGTACAGCCACCTATGTGGTAATTCATGGGTACATTTTTTTTTCCAAAGGGGACAACTATACATTTCTTGGCATTAAGCTTGAGTCCATGGCTCTGGCACCAGGCATCTGTTTCTGTAAGGCCCTTTTGTAGAATATCCACATCATTTGGGGATTCAGTAATGGCCCCCAGTTTGCAGTCATCTGCGAACTTTGTTAGCCAGAGCCCCTTAGTATTGGCCTGTACTTCATAGAAGTAAATGCCAAACAAGAGTGGTCCCAGGACTGAACCCTGAGGTACTCCACTTGTCACTTGTCTGGAGCTGGATTTGAAGTTGGCTACTTTTACAGTCTGGGTTATGTCAGTAAGCCAGTTGGCAACCCCATCAAGTGATGTAGGGATTTATGCCAAGCTTAGTAAATTTATCTATGATTCCAGAGTAGGGGATGGTGTTGAAGGCCTTGGTGAGGTCCAGATAGGCTGTGTGGACCACCTTACCCTCGTCCACAGCTCTGGAGACTGATTCGAAGAAGTTAATCAGATTCAGGAGACAAGATCGGCCCTTCACAAACCCAAACTGGGTGGGGTCCAGTGTTTGAAGGTTGCCAATGTCTTTGTTTATACATTCAGTGATAATGTGTTCCATGCACTTGCAGATCAGGCTTGTCAGACTGATGGGACGGTAGTTCTCGGGATCCAAGGCGGTTCCTTCCTTGTGGAGCGGGATAACTGTAGCTGTGCACCACTCAGTGGGCACGAAGCCTGAGGTGAGGCTATGATTAAACATGACACTTAGGTGAGGTGCCAGTTCATTTTGTAGTTCATGTAGTACACAGCCTGGGATGTCATCTGGTCCCATGGATGCTGTATTCTTAGCTTTGGAGAGTGCATTTTCTACCTATGTGGCCGTGATTACTGGAATTTGGCAATCTTGCAGATCAGGCTTGTCAGACTGATGGGATTGTAGTTCCCGAGATCCAAGGTGGATCCCTCCTTGTTGAGTGGGATAACTGTAGCTGTGCGACACTATGAGGCGAGGCTATGATTAAACATGACAGGTGAGGTGCAGATCATTTTGTAGTTCATGTAGTACACAGCCTGGGATGTCATCTGGTCCCATGGATGCTGCATTCTTAGCTTTGGAGAGTGCATTTTCTACCTGTGTGGCCGTGATTACTGGAATTTGGCAATCTTTTGGTATTGAGATGGGACCTTTAGGGGATGAGAGGGGGGTGAAGTTGGCACTAAATTGATCTGCCAGGATATTGGCAATATCCTTGGGATTAGTATACTTAATGTCATTCTGTTGTAGCTCAGAGCAGATCTGAGCATTGCCATTTAGATTCTTGACATAACTATAGAATGCCTTTTGGTTGTCTTTGGAATTTTTGGCAATTTTATTTTCGTAACTAGCTTTTGAGGATTTTATGAGGGATCTCAGCTTCTTACTGAGGCTGGTGAGGGAGTTTTTTGCATCCTGGGATTTTCCTCTTTTCTGCAACAGTTTCTTTCTTCTGTTGTATAGTTTGTTTATAGCAGGGGACCACCAGATTGGCTTCCTTTTTTTGGAGAAGAGCATCTTGGTTCTATTTGGGATGGCACGATTCATGCACAAGTGGATGTGCTCATACAGTGCCTTAGTGTAGGATTCTGCAGTCGAACTTTCAGATCCCGTCTGCATGGGTGTCGTGAAGTTTGCCACTTCTGACTTCAGTAGCATGAAGTTGGCTTTGGAGAAGTTTTTTAAGGAGGTTTCCTTACTGGGGGGGGGGTGTGGGTGGGATGTGGATGTCAAGGGTGATTTGCTTATGGTCAGACCTGACCAATGAGGGGTGACCACTGGTGTGAAGCATCTATCTCCCATGTTGGTAATGACCAGGTCTTGGATATTGGAGCCCCTGGTGGGACAATGGATTAGTTGATCCAGGGCGTTGGAATTTATGAATTCCAAGAACTGTTGGGAAAAGGAGTTGGTACCCGATTAGTTTTCCCAGTTAATGGCAGGGTAGTTGAAATCACCCAGTATTAGGGTGTTTGGTTGTATCTTAATATTTTCCAGTATGTTTAGAAATGTGTAGTGAGAATCATAGGGCATGGTGGGGGATCTGTAGCAAGTTACAATTTGGATTGCAGTCTTACCTAGTGTTAGTTGCACCTGGAGAATTTCAGATGCATTGTGTTGGACAACTAGCCTGGAGGTGTGAATATCCTTGGTGAATATGGACACTCCTCCACCTTTAGTGTTTCGGTCTTGGTTTTGTGGCCAAAAAGTGTGGTAAGAGTTGTAGCCTGGTATTGCAGGGGTTCTCTCTGGAGCCTTGAACCAGGTCTCAGTTACTGCACAGATATCGATGTTCTCAATTTTTAGGAGTGCCTTGAGAGAGTGCATTTTGAGGTTTAGACTTCTAGCATTGAGTAGCATTACCTTCAGATTTTGCATGCTTGTATCTGTTACGGTGGTGGTTTTATCCTTTGAACCTTGCCTAAAAAAGACACTATAGGGGTGGCAAGTGCTTTAGCCAGTAACCTGAATCCCAGGGGTGACAGGTGTAGACCATCTCTGGCAAAGCATCGTGGTTTGTCGATCATGTCTTCCCAGGCAGACAGATACTGGATCCCCTTTGAATGATATCAGAAGCTTAGCCAATTGTTGAAGTCAATCATTTTGTCCTTATACTGTGGTATCATTCTGGGCGAAGGCAGGATGCTACTCAGGGCTAGGGTCATACCTGCCTGGGCCACATGATCCAAGAGCTCTTCCATGTCTCTTTTCTTGTAGTCCAGGGAGGTATGTATCAAGTCATTCACTCCAGCATGGACAATGACAGTCGTATTTGTACTTGTTGTGGAGTGACTTGAGTGCATGCGTTATGTGGTGGATCCTGGCACCTGACAGGCAGCTGTCTGTAATTTTCTCGTTGTTCACCCTGGTGAGTGGGACGTCAGTGTGCCTGACTATAGAGTCACCTATGACTAAAGTGTTGGGTACATTGTCTTGCCTTAGCGGCTGTTGTTGTGTGGCACACAGGTGTTGTGAGCTATGTGTCACTTTGTTTGTGACTGGTGTTTGTTTGCATTTCAGCTTTGGAGGTCCTTGTTGCTTGGGCAGGTCAATGTTAAAGGCCTCCGCATATGTGGGTTTAGTGTTGCTATGTGTGAGTGTTGATGGTGTGGGTTTTGAAGGGCTATGAGTTGCTTAAGGTGTAGTGCAGGACAGGTGTTAACCTTCTCGTCTTGACTGTCTAGCACAATCTTGGCCGGAGAGAGCTTTGCTTCCAGTTTGACTATGTAAGTGCATCTCTTGCAGGTTGTAGTTTTGGGTGGTAGGAGGAGAGGATAGTCTGTGTACATGAGGCAGTTGCCGCATTGCCCCAGTATGCCCAGATTCACCAGGTGGACAGGAGATATCACTGGAAGCTGACCCTTAGACATGCCTGTTTAGGTGCTTTTTTGTAAAGTTTAAGAGTTGTTTTCCCTTACCTTTGCAAGGTACTTTGCAATTATAGGCGGTTTAGTGCCTACAATTAATTTCTCCTTATTGACAAGGAGAGTTGAGTGCTTGTATCAGTTTCAGGCTTCCTAGTGCTTTCCAGCAGGTTCTAGAGCAAGTGCTAGTCACCGGGGTTCCGATTTTAATGCTACTACTGAGAAACCAGCTAGTTCTAAGGGAAATTTTGAGGAGCAGACTTTCTGGCACCTGGAATAGTTTAACTGTAGCCTCGCAGTGCTGCAAGATGCGAAAAATGTGCAAACACACGTGTTTTTAAGCCAGAAAGTTGAAAGGGATAGAAATCAGCCCAAAAAGGTTAATAAAAATTACAATTTCAGAGCTGGAAATCACTCCTCTAGTGTTAGATAGGCAGTACAATGCTCACCACTCCTACTGGTAAGCAGTGGGACTTCCCTCTACCACAGCAAGGTCTGGATAGCTCTGAACACAGAAAATAAAGTCCTGGGACAAGCAAAGCCTGGGATATGGACTGGCTAGGAAAGGTGGGGAATGAGCAAATAAGACAGTATTTTTTTTTTTAAACAGGCTAAACAATGCAATAATACAGTAAATAAACACAGAAAAGGCTAACACACTTGAGTGTGTTGTCCTAAACAGTAAACGCAATTAAAACTCTACCAAATTAGCAATTTAAAACTTTTTAAATGAAGCAAGGCAACACATTTCTCTAAATTTATGTTTTAAGCACTCTGGGTCCTCCCTTAAATCACCCTGTACAACAATGTGATGTTTTTTTCCTTCTCCAGCATAAATAGCAGGTGCATACACAAATGACTTTCCCTTTCTATAGCTTCTGTCCCAGCTAAATTAAGCAGAATAGATGCCTTTGTTTATCAGAAAATGCAGCCTGTATGAAAATGTTGTACTCTTGCTCAGTCACCAATTCTCAGCGATATTATTATCAAACACAAGTGCACAAGGCTTTCAAAATCCATGTGCTATGCCCACAAAGTATGCACAAACACATTAAAAATATGGCCCTTGTAATTATGTATGAACAAACAGTTCTGTGAGCTTGTAACAACATTCAAATGCACAATAACTCTTTGAAATACTTTACTTTGTGAAATATGTTCTGTAATGGCTGTACTTTACGAAATATGACCTGTAATAGCTGTACTTTGCAAAATATGCCTTGTAATGGCTGCACTCTTCAATATAGCTTTACTGTAACACTGCACAAACATGTGAACACTTTATACACTTCTGATAACTCGGGATATCTTTGCTTAATATGAAAATACATATGCTTTGCAAAAATCTGGTTGTTTCCCTTTATTTTATTCGTTTTATGCAACTGGACTTTATTTCAAACATTTTCCGTAGTAATTCGAAGATTTTTTATCAATATCATACATATTTGTCTATGTGAAAATTATTAAGAGCGTTCTCTATGTGTGTGTGTGTTTGTCTGTGTGTATAAGAATTTTATTTGTGGTGAAGGACACTTCCTAGTATATGGAACTGCAGGATACATCACCGTCATTGAGCACAGGTGAACTGCAACTGTAGGGGTGAGAGTGTGCTGTGGTTTGGGTATATGTATTTTGAATGCTTGATGCTAAGTGCATCACAGATTGTTATGTAATCTGTGTACAAAACGGATAGTCCCTGTGTTTTTTGCAGTGACAAACAGGCAGGACACAAACACATGATATATATATATACATACCTGCACTCTCTGTAGCTGAAATACATAGCTACCTCCCACTGAAGAAGGTATCTGCATTGTTCCTGTAAGCTGCAGGCAATCTGCCATTATAGGGAGTTATTATATATATGTTTGCAGCCATTTCCATGTCTGTGCAGGCATTCATAACCCTATGCTGTCAAAGGCATGCCATGTGATAGGCCAGCCACTATCACTCAGCAAACAGATACTAGGCAAGAGTTTTGATGCAGGCTACTGCCTGATGTCATCAACAGCAGACTGTTCATGTCATGTATGCTTTACTACCTTGTTTCCTTTGGAGACATACTGTACTATAGGTATATGAACACTGCATACACATATGCAGGTGTGTATTACAGACCACAGATATGTATTAGGGACATCAACCTGCAGCACTCAGAACAGTAGATTGTATAAGGGTCCATGAATACAATCTTATGATGTGCTTATCCTCACATAAGTTATTCTTTCCTTATACAGCAGGATGTCTGCACAATGGAAGCAATGGCAATGCAAGTTCTCCCACACAAAGAATGAGATATTGTTGCAGGCACTCTGTCCCCATTGTTGAGAGATAGTTGATCATGATAAATTTAATTGGCCTTATTGTGTTTTGCCCATGGCTGGATATACTGAATGACATAGATGCTGTCAGTGGCCAGGGCAGAAACTATGCAACTGTTTTCTTAAAATTATGTTATATAAAGTAGTACATATGGAAAACATCTTAGCACATGTGCCAAGGTCATATGGAAAGTAGTACATACGAAAAACATCTTAACACATGTGCCAAGGTCATATGTAAAGTAGTACATACGGAAAACATCTTAACACATGTGTCTAGGTCATATGTAAAATAGTACATATGGAAAACATCTTAGCACATGTGCCAAGGTCATATTACAAGGCATTACCAGATACATCCAGGCAGCAAAACAAGTCTTCAGCTGGCCAAACACATGCTCTGTGATGACCCAGGTTTGTGCCATAGCATAATTGTGGCCATTGTCTGCCATGGTCTGATGATTTCTGATAGTTGGCATTAACCCTTTTACTCCATATTGTGCATGACCAATAAGATGCTCCTGAGGAAAATTACAGTGCACAAACTGCTAATATAGGTCACACATATAGTTTCATAGGTTCATAGGTAGGTACTAGGCTATCAGCCCAAGGGCCTACGTAAGCCTAGCCAGCAAGGTTACATAGCTTACGCCACCCAAGAAAGTTATTTTCCTGTGCCACTGTCCAGCAGAGACACAGAAGTGATCCCTGGGGTGTATTTCCCATTTCCCATCCACTCATCAAGATTTTTCTTGAAGAGTGCTAATGAAGAACTTTGCTTGACATAGATGGGTAGCTTGTTCCAGAGTATAGGAAGTCTCTGGGACAGGAATCTATCCCTCCAGCATGCCCTGTTTATTGTGGGGACAAGGTTTAGGTCCCTAGAGCGTGTAGCTCAGAGGGATTGGGATTTCTTTAAGTGTAGCATGTCCAACAGCTCTGGGTTTGACATAGTTTTATATGTTAGGCAGAGATCACCTCAGAGTAGGCGATATGCTACAGAGTAAAGCTGGAGTTTCTTGAGGCGGTCAGTGTAGGGCATCTGTTTGAGGCCAGTAATCCTCTTTGTGAGGTACTTCTGTGGCCTTTCCAGCTGCTGCAGAACTCTTGTGAGGTACATTCCAAAAGGGGCGTTGTACTCTATAATGGGTCTAATGAGTGATGAGTAGAGGGGAAAAATGATCTCTTTTTTCCTGGATGAGAACCCTTTTATGATGAGGTGTGCCATGTAGAAGGACTTCCTGACTACTGTGGTGATGTGACTATCAAAGGAGAGACTACTGTCTACCTGGGTCCCACGGTCTCTTATCATGCATTCAGTGTTAAGTAGATTGCTGCCTATGTGGTAGTTCATGGGTGCAGAGTTTTTACCAAAGGGGATGACACTGCACTTTTTGGTATTGAGCTTGAGGCCATGGCTCTGACACCAGGCATCTGTCTCAGTGAGGCCCTTCTGTAGGATATCCACATCATTTGGGGACTTGACTATGGCTCCTAGTTTGCAGTCATCTGTGAACTTCATTAGCCAGAGGCCTTCTGTGTTAGCCTGTACTTCAGAGAAGTAGATACCAAACAGAAGAGGTCCCAGGACGGAACCCTGTGGTACTCCAGTTGTCACTGCTTTGAGGTCAGATTTGGAGTCTGCAACTTTTACAGTGTGGGTTCTGTCAGTGAGCCAGTTGGCAACCCAGCTTGTGATGTAGGGATTTATACCTAGTTTAGTGAGTTTAGCTATAATTCCAGAATGGGGGATGGTGTCGAAAGACTTGGAGAGGTCAAGATAGGCTGTGTGAACCACCTTGCCCTCATCCACGGCTTTGGTGACTGCCTCAAAAAAGTCAATCAGGTTCAAGAGGCATGATCTGCCTTACACAAACCCGAACTGGGTGGGATCCAGAGTTTGGAGGTTACCAATGTCTTTGTTTATGAGTTCTATGATGATACGTTCCATGGCCTTGCAGACCAGGCTCGTCAGGCTACTAGGTTGATAGTTCCCAGGATCAGTGGTGGCTTCCCCTTTGTGGAGTGGGATAACTGTTGCTGTGCACCATTCAGTGGGCACAAAGTCTGATGCGAGGCTATTATTGAACATGGTGCTTAAGTGGGGAGCCAGTTTATTCTGAGGTTTGTGTAAAACGCAGCCTGGGATGTTGTCTGGTCTCATGGATGCTATGTTTTTGGCTTTAGAGAGTGCAGCTTTTACCTGTGTAGTTGTGATTACAGAGACTCTGCATTATTCCTGTATAGATATGGGCCCTTTAGGGGGTGAGAGGGGGGTAATGTTATGCCATATCTAGGAGTTATGAGTACTGCAGGGTGGCCTGTAGGCCTATTGTAAATTACATTTTGTGCATTACAAACTACTTCACAGTTGCTGGAGTGGTAACCTTTGTGGTTAATGCAACTTCTTTGCTCACCAGGTGGGGCCTTTATTTTAATTTCAGTTAAGTCTATGGCCCCTAGTACATCAGGAAGATGCACTGTGTCATAAAATACCCACATGGTTTGACTTTCTCCTTTGCATTACAAGGAAACCGCATATGCTCCCTCAATTGTCCTAGCATGGGATAGATGGACTGGTGAAGTATCCTTGAAGCAGATGCCAGGGATACCCCCACTGTCCCTCCTGTTGGTCAGTGAAAGGTCCCTGTGACTGTTGTTGTCAAACCTACACATACCTTAGTATCCCCAATGATAGGTACTCCATGGTCCCCACCAGTTTGCAAATAAGGATAACACATCTCAACCAGCTCTTCCATGGGGACTGCCAACACAGTACTGGTTCACTATTTCTCTGCCATGAAAGGAATGAAATATCAGGCATGAACAGATGACACAGTGCCTCCATGGGTGAAGAAGCTCAGCACCATGACAACCAATTGAAAGTACAACTTGTTGCATATACAGGATATTAATGCTGCAGCTACCACATACATCATTTCACAATTCACCTTCTGTAACTTCTGGATTTTACTGCCGTCAGTAACTCTGGGACTAGTACCTCTAGTCACAGTATATGTGCATCTCTGAATCATTTTGCCATATTATTTGCCATCATTTCCATCCACGGAGACGTCTTGCTCATTATTATACCATAAAACCACCACTGCCATACTATGCAGGCCATAGGAATTCTTTGTCTTCTCCCTCATGCCCAGTCTGTTAATCTCTCACACCCTGGGAGTGGTCACACATGATATGCAATTGCTCATTATGATATAGAAAAAGTTTCTGAATTCAGGGATAAAATTATTCAGAATGCAAACATAAATCAAGTGCTGTTTTCTTCATGTTTATCTTTCCTTGCATACAAAGAAGAGAAAAAAGGAACATTACCTGTCATTCCCAGTTTTAGTTTTTATGTCTGTGGATTTTCCTACAATTCTGCAAGTCATAGCAAAGTTAAAAGCCAAACTGAGAAGTTAAACTCCCAATTTGCTATTTTCCATAGGAACACCCAGTCAGTATAGTTTCTAAGCATGATTTCACTTTGCCTTATGTTATGAGTTTCTCTTCTACGTGGCTGTGTGACTATGGAGTTGGTTTAAATAAATCTGAGAGGATGTGGATGAAACTGCTTCTCTGTAAAAACATACTTTATTTTTCAGGGTGAAGTCTGAATGAGCTGAACTTGGTGAGTTGAGTCCTTGCCAATTTTGGAGTCAAGGACATGTAAGTAAGGCATATCTGTTTGTTGTATGGTAGTAGAAAATATCTAATCTTCGTCATCTAATTTATCAAATGTATCTCTTCAACATCTTTAAAAGATTGTCTTAACCTAACCACTAGCTGTAAAATGGCCTTTGTTGCAAGTGAGTACTGAAAATGCAGCCACAATGACATTCAACCAGCAGATCTTATCAAAATGCTGGACTCATGCATTCCTTGGTAATTATTCCATTGTAACTATTTTGCATTTTGAAATGAAGATAAGCCAAAGTAAAAGCTGTGATAGCTAAAAATATGCATTGGCTCCCTAATTACTTTGACAACAGTAGATATAAACTGTCCAAATACATTTTCAAAGTTTGTCGAAACATTTTTACTTTCAGAGTTTTGAAAAAATATAATTTTCATGGGATTTCTCATTTTTAGGCTAGAATACTCATTCACCACATTTACTTTCCTCATATTTATGACTTATAATTCTGCCAGTTTACTGAGTGTTCTTTGCCTGCATTTTTTTTAAATTTTGCATATATATATATATATATATATATATATATATATATATATATATATATGGGTCTACTGCTCTACATCAAAAATACACTTCTTCGAAATAGAGCAGTAGACCCTACACTTCAGCGAAAGTCCAATTAAATGAAAGTGCACTTTCGCTGACGTCTAGTTCACCATGCTACCCAAAAAAAAAACACTAAAACATGTTTTTGCAGGGGAGCAAGCCCCCCCTGCACCCCCCAGCCCCCCACACCCCCCAACTTAAATATACTAACTCCGAGATCCCACTACAGAGGCGAAAAGGGAATATTCCCATTCCGCGCTGTAGTGTGACTGCTGAAGTCAATGTTCGAATTTTCACTACTTTGAACAAGTGGACTCGGTGAGGTGTGGCTCGAAGTAGTGAAACTTCGAACATAATGACGGATCCCATACAAATATATATATATATATATATATATATATATATATATATCTGCAGAAAAAAATTTATAATGAAACCATGGTAATGACATTCTTGCAGTTGCGAATCATGGGTATAATCCCAGGTAGCATTTCATGAAAGGAGAATTTTATTTTTTGAGAACCATAAATCAGTATCCTTGAAAATTAAGATTAAAAAATAAGTAACCAACAGACTCTGACTGCAACCTTGAATTATATCACTATCCAGAAGTTAATTAACTAGAACATTAACTTCACCCTTGGTCATATCTTACTGCTTAATTACATGACACAGTTCAGTCTTTAAATACACAGTTACCATATTATATTATGGAACATTTTTCATTTTGTAAAGTACAAAGTCTGCACTTGCGAAAGCAGAATGTGACAATTTTATGTACACATTTAATTTACAGAGTATATGATGCGTTTTCACAGCAAATTGGAGTAGGAAACTCATGGAGCAGGAAACCGCTCCCTTAACAAATTCTACTGCCTCATTACACTGCTGCCTATACAGAAAGCAGAGGGGGTTTTGTATTTTATTTTATTGTTTAGAAAAGCCCTTCTGAAATTCCTAGGAGGTAAAGTAATAAAACAGAGTGTATTTTAAGAATACCCACACACCACAAAACCAGTAGGCATACCCATGCTGATACATTTCGTAACTACCCATGACTATTGGACCCCTGTATTCACCGTAAAGATGTTCAACTAGGTATTGCAAGTACACTGCATTCATTTAAAAGTAACTGTATATCAGAATGCTTGCATCACAACATAAACAAATGTTTTCACATTTAAAGAAATAGTGAAATAACATTTTTTATCTAGAATGTTTTTCTGCACACATAAATTAATTTTAAAATATGGGCATAGTGACAACATGGGCAGAAAAGAGGAAAATAAAACATCAGAAGAAGCAGCAAGTATTTCTGTTTCACAAAATATATTGTATCATGTACATTACAACTGCAAATTAAATATAATGTTAAAGAAAAGTGAATGTAACGGTAATAACTATCATATGCTTATTAGCACATTGTTGTCTTCATGCTATAAAAAGTATTAAATGCCTCTATTTTTTCAAAGACTGTAGGTATATCATTCCTGGAATTCTGAGTAGTTCAGATGTAGCAGAGCTATGGCAAATGCCTTTTGTGATAGTGGAATGGTCAGGGAAGGACAATGCAAGCATGACTTTATTCATTCTTCAGATGATGTAAATTTGTTAAAAATGTCTAGTTTGCTACTGCTACATTATTTAATGTTCACTGTGATTTTAATTAAATTTTATTAATATCATTTTTCATTTTGGAGTAATCCTAGTGATATTCATAGGTTCATAGGTTGGTACTAGGCTATTGGCCCTAGGGCCTATGCAAGCCTAGCCATAACAATTCCCTGGATATTTCTTCCTACAATATTTACTTCTCTGGACCCCTGTCTAGCAGAGCGACTGACATGATCCCCAGGGTGAATTTCCTATCTCCCATCCAATCATCAAGGTTCCTTTTGAAGAGGGCCAATGAGGTGCTTTGCTTGACATGTATGGACAGTGTATTCCAGAGTACGGGGAGTCTCTGGGTCAGGAACCTATCCCTCCAGCATGTTTTGTTCATTGTGATGACAAGGTTTAGATCCATGGAGCATGTGGCTCTGAGGGATTGAGATTTCTTTATGTGGAGCATGTCCAACAGCTCAGGGTTTGACATGGCCTTGTATGTTAAGCAAAGATTGCCTCTGAGTAGATGATATGCCACAGAGTATAGCTTGAGTTTTTTTAGACGGTCAGCATATGGCATCTGCTTTAGGCCTGTGATTCTTTTAGTAAGGTATTTCTGTGGCCTTTCCAGCTGTTGCAGATGTCTTGTGAGGTACATACCAAACGGAGCATTATACTCTATAATGGGTCTAATGAGGGATGAGTACAGTGGGACAATGACCTCCTTTTTTCTGGATGAAAAGCCCTTAGTGATGAGGTGTGCCACATAGAAGGATTTCCTGACTGTTGTGGCGATGTGGTTATTGAAAGTGAGACCACTGTCCACCTTTGTCCCTAAGTCTGTCATCACACTTTCGATGTTTAGTGTACAGCCACCTATGTGGTAATTCATGGGTACATGTTTTTTTTCCAAAGGGGATAACTGTACATTTCTTGGCATTAAGCTTGAGCCCATGGCTCTGGCACCAGGCATCTGTTTCTGTAAGGCCCTTTTGTAGAATATCCACATAATTTGGGGATTCAGTAATGGCTCCCAATTTGCAGTCATCTGCAAACTTTGTTAGCCAGAGTCCCTTAGTGTTGGCCTGTACTTCAGAGAAGTAGATGCCAAACAAGAGTGGTCCCAGGTCTGAACTCTGAGGTACTCCACTTGTCACTTGTCTGGAGCTGGATTTGGAGTCAGCTACTTTTACAGTCTGGGTTCTGTCAGTAAGCCAGCTTACGTCGAGTGACATAGGGATTTATGCCCAGCTTAGTAAGTTTATCTATGATTCCAGAGTGGAGGATGGTGTTGAAGGCCTTGGCGAGGTCCAGATAGGCTGTGTGGACCACCTTACCCTCGTCCACAGCTCTGGGGACTGATTCAAAGAAGTCAATCAGATTCAGAAGACAAGATTGTCCCTTCACTAACCCAAACTGGGTGGGGTCCAGTGTTTGAAAGTTGCCAATGTCTTTGCTTATAAGTTCCATGATAATGCGTTCCATGCCCTTGCAGATCAGGCTTGTCAGACTGATGGGACGGTAGTTCTCGGGATCCAAGGCGGATCCTCCCTTGTGGAGTGGGATAACTGTAGCTGTGCGCCACCCAGTGGGCACGAAGCCTGAGGTGAGGCTATGATTAAACATGACACTTAGGTGAGGTGCCAGTTCATTTTGTAGTTCATGTAGTACACAGCCTGGGATGTCATCTGGTCCCATGGATGCTGTATTCTTAGCTTTGGAGAGTGCGGATTCTACCTGCGTGGCTGTGATTATCGGAATTTGGCAATCTTTGATATTTAGATGGGCCCTTTAGGGGGTGAGAGGGGGGTGAAGTTGGCACTAAATCCATCTGCCAGGATATTGGCAATATCCTTGGGATCAGTATATTTAATGCCATTCTGTTGTAGCTCAGCGCAGATCTGAGCATCGCCATTTAGATTCTTGACATAACTATAGAATGCCTTGTGGTTGTCTTTGGAATCTTTGGCAAATTTATTTTCGTAACTAGCTTTTGAGGATTTTATGAGGGATCTCAGCTTCTTACTGAGGCTGATGAGGGAGTATTTTGCATCCTGGGATTTTCCTCTTTTCTGCAACAATTTCTTCCTTCTGTTGTATAGTTTGTTTATAGCAGGGGACCACCAGATTGGCTTCTTTTTTTTGGAGAAGAGCATCTTGGTTCTATTTGGGATGGCACAATTCATGCATGAGTGGATGTGCTCGTACAGTGCCTTAGTGTAGGATTCTGCAGTCGAACTTCCAGATCCCGTCTGCATGGGTGTTGTGAAGTTTGTCACTTCTGACTTCAGTAGCATGAAGTTGGCTTTGGAGAGGTTTTTTAAGGAGGTTTCCTTACTGGGGGGTGGGGGTGGGATGTGGATGTCAAAGGTGATTTGCTTATGGTCAGATCTGACCAATGAGGGGGTGACCACTGCTGTGGAGCATCTATCTCCCATGTTAGTAATCACCAGGTCTAGGATATTGGAGCCCCTGGTGGGACAATGGATTAGTTGATCCAGGGCACTGGAATTTATGAATTCCAAGAACCGTTGGGAAAAAGAATTGGTACCCAAGTAGTTTTCCCAATTAATGGCGAGGTAGTTGAAATCACCCAGTATTAGGGTGTTTGGTTGTATCTTAATATTTTCCAGTATGTTTAGAAAGGTGTAGTGAGAATCTTGGGGCATGGTGGGGGATCTGTAGCAAGCCACAATTTGGATTTCAGTCTTACCTAGTGTTAGTTGCACCTGAAGAACTTCAGATGCATTGTGTTGGGCAACTAGCATGGAGGTGTGAATATCCTTGTTGAATATGGACACTCCACCTTTAGTGTTTCAGTCTTGGTTTTGTGGCCGAAAACTGTGGTAAGAATTGTAGCCTAGTATTGCAGGGGTGCTCTCTGGAGCCTTGAACAGGTCTCAGTTACTGCACAGATATCGATGTTCTCCATTTTTAGGAGTGCCTCGAGAGAGTGCATTTTGAGGTTTAGACTTCTAGCATTGAGTAGCATTAACTTCAGATTTTGCATGCTTGTATCTATTACGGTGGTTTTATCCTTTGAACCTTGCCTAAAAAAGGCACTATAGGGGTGGCAAGAGCTTTAGCCAGTAACCTGAATCCCAGGGTTGACAGGTGCAGACCATCTCTGGCAAAGCATCGTGGTTTGTCGATCATGTCTTCCCAGGCAGACAAATATTGGATCCCCTTTGAATGACACCAGAAGCTTAGCCAGTTGTTGAAGTCAATCATTTGTCCTTATACTGTGGCATCATTCTGGGTGAAGGCAGGATGCTACTCAGGGCTAGGGTCATACCTGCCTGGGTCACATGATCCAAGAGCTCTTCCATGTCTCTTTTCATGTAGTCCAGGGAGGTACGTCTCAAGTCGATTCACTCCAGCATGGACAATGACAGAGTCGTATTCTTACTTGTTGTGGAGTGACTTGAGTGCATGCGTTATTTGGCGGATCCTGGCACCCGACAGGCAGCTGATTGTAATTTTCTCCTTGTTCAGTCTGGTGAGTGGGACATCAGTGTGCCTGACTATAGAGTCACCTATGACTAAAGTGTTGGGTACGTTGTCTTGCCTTAGGGGGTGTTGTTGGGTGGCACACAGGTGTTGTGAGCTATGTGTCACTTTGGTTGTGACTGGTGTTTGTTTGTGTTTCGGCTTCGGAGGTCCTTGTTGCTTGGGCAGGTTAATGTTAAGGGTCCAACAAGTAGATGAATAACTAGTAATAGTAGAAAACACTGGTGATACCAAGGTAAAACCACCAAGACTTTATTTAAATAAAACAGATAACTGACTAAGCGCTTTCACCCATGTAGGGCATCTTCAGAGTCAGTTTTTCACATCTAATCACAGCCTTTAAATACACATTTCAATTAACACATAATTAGTTACAATGAATCTATCCTTTAAACTTTTTATTTTAACCCTTGAATGTCATCAGTGTAGTTATAGTAAAAAATCTTTTTGTATAAACACCAAATATTCAATAAATAATAATGTAACAAGTATTGTTTCAATACCTAAACTCAAAACATACATATACAACATATTAATAAAATAAAATATGTATAGAAAGTGTATATCTATGAATAAGTGTATGTATATAAAGTAAATGCAAAATATATAATATAACAATGTACATGTGGGCACATATGTTTCGTGCATCTGACTGAAATCAAAACATACTCTGTTGTTCTTGTCTATTAGATACAAGCTGCCTTGTGTTTCAATATGCATGCTAGAGATAAGGTGTCATTAATGCCAGGTGCACTGCTTGTGTCCAATCGTATTTGGCATAAGCATTCCCTGACTTCTAAAATGGTTTTATAATCACCACCAAACTCCTTAGTGTATAGTCTGTCTATGACAAAAAATAAAAACTTTTTATAGTTAATACAATCTTTACTATGAAGGCTAAGGATAATGCATATGAAGAGTTGTATGAAAGTTGGACACTAAGGAGGGAGAAAAGGACCTGTACCGACTGGCTAGACAGAGGGACCGAGCTAGGAAAGATGTGCAGCAGGTAAAGGTGATAAAGGATAATGAGGGAAACATACTTACAAGCGAGGAGAGTGTGTTGAGGAGATGGAAAGAGTACTTTGAGGGGTTGATGAATGAAGAGAATGAGACGGAGAGAAGGTTGGATGATGTAAGGATAGTGAATCATGAAGTACAATGGATTAGCAAGGAGGAAGTAAGGATAGCTATAAAGAGAATGAAGAATGGAAAGGCTGTTGGCCCAGATGACATACCTGTGAAAGCATGGAGGTGTTTAGGAGAAATGGCAGTGGAGTTTTTAACCAGATTGTTTAATGAAATCTTGGAAAGTGAGAGGATGCCTGAGGAATGGAGAAAAAGTGTTTTGGTACCAATTTTTAAGAATAAGGGTGATGTGCAGAGCTGTAGTAACTACAGAGGGATAAAATTGATCAGTCACAGCATGAAGTTATGGGAAAGAGTAGTGGAAGCAAGGTTAAGAAGGGACGTGATGATTAGTGATCATCAGTATTAAAACCCACTTCCCCCGGAGTCCTTTGAAAGTCTCTTTATCTACTACTTCTAGTATGTCGAGGGATCAGTTGCTAGTGTCCTCTCCAGCTCAACTGGTGAACCTGGGAATATTGAGGCAATGTTACAACTGCCTCATGTACACAGACAATCCTCTCCTTCTCCCACAAAACACAAATACATGCGAGAGATGCAACTATACGGCCAAACTGGAGGCTGAGCTCTCTCAACATAGGACTGGCAAGACCAGACAGGAGGAGAAGGTAACCACACACAATACATACCCAGTCACACATGGTACCATCACAACTTCAAATCATACACATACTCACACAAAGACATACTGGAGGCTCTGATCAAAAATTTACCAAAACAGCAGAGGCCACCAAAGCAGACACCCAAACAACTACCACCTCACGACCCAACACATGCAACACATAGACCACACAGTCAGAGTGTCAAACAGTCACAGCCCTTAAGGCCAAACAAAATGCCAGACACACTTGTCATTGGTGATTCCATAGTCAGACACACTGACGTCCCGCTCACCAGACTGAGTAAAGAGAAGGTCACAGTAAGCTGCCTGTCAGGCGCTAGAATCCACCACATAACGCAAGCACTCAGGTCTCTCAACAGCATGTACAAGTACGACTCAGTCATTGTCCACGCTGGTGTCAACGACCTGAGACGTACCTCCTTGGACTACATGAAAAGGGACATCGAGGAGCTCTCTGATTATGTAGCCCAGGCAGGTATGACCCTGACCTTGAGCAGTATCCTACCTTCACCTAGAATGATGCCACAATACAGTGATAAGATGATCAGCTTTAATAATTGGCTTAAATTCTGGTGTCATTCAAAGGGGATCCAATGTCTGTCTGCCTGGGATGACATGCTGGACAAGCCACGCTGCTTCGCAAGGGACGGCTTGCACCTGTCACCCTGGGCTTCTGGATATTGGCAAAGGCTCTTGCCACCCCCATAGTGCCTTTTTAGGCAAGGCTCAAATTCTAAACCTACCACCCTAGAACACCAAAAAGGAAAAAACGAAGGGTAATGCTGCTCAATGCCAGAAGTCTCAATCTCAAGATGCACGCACTCGAGGCCCTTCTCAATATGGAGAACATCGATGTCTGTGCTGTGACAGAAACCTGGTTCAAGGCTCCTGAGAGCACCCCAGCACTAACAGGTTTCACCTCATATCATGCGTTCCGGCCCCAAAATCCGGACAACACCAAGAAAGGAGGGGTGTCCATATTCATAAAGGACACCCACACCTCAAGGTTGGTGGCAACGCATGATGCATCGGAGACCATCCAGGTGCAATTAACCATAGGCAAGACTGCTCTGCAATTTGTAGCATGTTACAGGCCACCCTCTCAAACTCAGGAACCTCACATGGCCTTCCTGAAAACATTGGAGGGGATAAATGTATCTCCAAACACCATCATACTAGGTGACTTTAACTACCCTAATATAGACTGGGAACACTACTCAAGCCCGAACACTCTAACCCAAAGATTCCTGGAGTTCATAAACTCAAATGCCATGGAACAACTAGTCACCATCCCCACAAGAGGAGAAAACATACTTGATCTCATCATCATGAACATGGGATCAAAATGTTCAACACCGGAAGTATACCCCTCACTGGTGAGATCAGATCATAAACTAATCTCGCTGGAGGTCCTCATCCCGCCCCACCTGAAACAAAAGACCACAGTGAAAAACTTCTCAAAAGCCGATTTCACACTTCTAAAAACTAGTGTGGTCTCCTTTAAGGCCCCTGAGCCAGTGGTAAACATTACTCAAACCGCTGAATCACTTACAAATGCCTTCTACCAGCACCTACAGGACTGCATGGATCAGGCAATCCCAAACAAAACTAAGACTCTCTGTACCAAAGGCAAGCGTCCAGTCTGGTGGACCCCAGCCATAAACAAGCTCTACAACAAAAGGAGGACGCTACTACAAGATAGAGCAAAATCCTTGAAAGGTAAGACACCTTTGATCATTATAAGTAAAAACTAAGAGCTCTCATAAAATCATCCAAGGCAAATTTTGAGAGAAAAATCGCCAAGGACTCTAAAGAGAATCATAAGGCCTTCTTTAGCTATGTTAGAAACCTAGGAGGAAACTCCCAGATATGCTCAGAATTAGTTCAAAATGATGTGAAAATTACTGAACCTACACACATTGCCAACATACTGGCTGACAGGTTCAGTGCAAACTTCTCCCCTCCCCCAAAGGAGAGATATCTATTCCAGAGGATTGTAGCCCCCAAACATCTCCAACGCCCAGGTGAGAACTGCCCTCACTAAGGCAAAAACACAGCATCCATGGGACCGGATGGTGTCCCCGGCTGTGTGCTTCATGAACTCAATGAGGAATTAAACCCACAGTTAGGACAGCTGTTTAATCTTAGCCTCACCTCAGGATACGTACCCAAGGAGTGGCGCACGGCGACTGTGGTCCCACTTCATAAGGGCGGTGCCTCCACAGACCCTGGAAATTACCGCCCCATTAGCTTGACAAGCCTTATCTGCAAAGCCATGGAGAGGATCATAATGGAACTCATAAATAAAGACATAGGAACTTGCAGACTTTGGATCCAACTCAGTTTGGCTTTGTCAAAGGCAGATCCTGCCTCTTAAACTTGGTTGACTTTTTCGAGACAGTCACCAAGGCCATTGATGAGGGAAAGGCAGTCCATACAGCCTACCTCGACCTGGCAAAGGCCTTCGACACAATACCCCACTCAGGTATCATCGAAAAACTCATCAGCTTGAATGTAAACCCATACATCACAAGATGGGTTGCAAACTGGCTAAGTGACAGAACCCACAGGGTCAGAGTTGCTGGAGCCATGTCAGACTCAAAGCCTGTCACAAGTGGTGTCCCACAGGGCTCAGTCCTGGGTCCACTCTTGTTCGGCATCTACTTTTCTGAAGTACAAGCAAACACAGGAGGGTTATGGCTGACAAAGTTTGCAGATGACTGCAAACTGGGCCATAGTCGAAAACACATCTGACACAGATATCCTCCAGAAGGGCCTCACAGAAATGGATAACTGGTGCCAGAGCCATGGCCTGAAGTTAAACACCAAAAATGCATAGTCATACCCTTTGGGAAAAACAAGGGTACCGCTAGCTACCATATAGGTGGCAATCCACTGAGCACAGAAAAAGTCAGCAGAGGTCTGGGGACCCAGGTTGACAGTAGCCTTCGTTTGACACTCATGTTGCTAAAGTAGTTAGGAAAACCTTCTATATCACCCACCTGATCATGAAGGGATTCACATCTAGATCAAGGGAGGTCATCGTCCCCTGTACTCATCACTTATTAGACCTATGATTGAGTACAATTCCCGTTCGAATGTACCTGACCAGACACCTGCTGCAGCTTGAAAGGCCGCAAAAGTTCCTCACCAAAAGGATAAAGGGTCTCAAAAATATGTCTTATGCTGCCCGACTGAAAGAACTCCAGCTCTATTCAGTCTCATACCGCTTGCTCAGAGGTGACCTGTGCCTGACATATAAGGCCATGTCAAACCCAGATTTGATGAATATGCTTCACCTCAAAAATCTAGATCCCTCAGAACCACAAGGGCGGAGACTTAAACCTTGACACGGTTATAAATAGAACGTGCTGGAGGGACAGATTCATCACCCAGAGACTCCCTATGCTGTGGAACAAAATCCCGGTACATGTGAGGCAGAGCACCTCTCTGGTCTTGTTCAAGAGGAATCTTGACCAATGGATGGGAGATTGCAGATATACCCCAGGGATTACTTCAGCGTCACTGCTTGACAGAGGCACAGCAAAATGATAGGCATAGTTTTTATTCAAACTAAAGGGGTGGCGAAAGCCACATAACTATGGGCTAGGCTTATAAATGCCCTTGGGCAGATAGCCTAGTATGAACCTATGAACCTATGAACCTATGAAAGAGCACTACAGATGCGATCTTTGCTCTGAGAGTGTTGATGGAGAAGTACAGAGAATGTTGGAAGGAGTTGCATTGTGTTTTTGTAGACTTAGAGAAAGCATATGACAGGGTGCCTAGAGAGGAGTTGTGGTATTGTATGAGGAAGTCAGGAGTGTCAGAAAAGTATGTAAGAGTGGTACAGGATATGTACAAGGGTAGTGTGACAGCAGTGAGGTCTGCGGTGGGAGTGACGGATGCGTTTAAGGTGGAGGTGGGGTTACATCAAGGATCAGCTCTGAGCCCTTTCTTATTTTCAGTGGTGATGGACAGGTTGACAGACGAGATCAGACAGGAGTCCCAGTGGACTATGATGTTTGCAGATGGCATTGTGATCTGTAGTGAAAGTAGGGAACAGGTGGAGGAGACCCTGGAGAGATGGAGATATGCTCTGGAGAGAAAAGGAATGAAGGTCAGCAGGACTAAGACAGAATATATGTGTGTGAATGAGAGGGAGTATAGAAGAATGGTGAGGATGCAAGGAGTAGAGGTGGCGAAGGTGGATGAGTTTAAATACTTGGGGTCAATAGTTCAGAGTAACAGTGAATGTGGAAGAGAGCTGAAGAAGAGAGTGCAGGCAGGATGGAGTGGGTGGAGAAGAGTGTCAGGAGTGATTTGTGACAGACGAGTACCTGTAAGAGTGAAAGGGAAGGTCTACAAGAGGGTAGTGAGACCAGCTATGTTATATGGGTTGGAGACAGTGGCATTGACAAAAAGGCAGGAGTTTGAGCTGGAAGTGGCAGAATTAAAGATGTTAAGATTTGCACTGGGTGTGACGAGAGTGGACAGGATTATGAATAAGTATATTAGAGGGTCAGCCCAGGTTGGAAGGTTTGGAGACAAAGCCAGTGAGGCACAATTACGTTGGTTTGGACATGTGCTGAGGAGGGATGCTGAGTATATTGGGAAAATGATGCTAAGGATGAAGCTACCAGGTAACAGGAAAAGAGGAAGGCCTAAGATAAGGTTTATGGATGTGGTGAGAGAGGACATGCAGGTGGTTGGTGTGACAGATCAAGATGCAGAGGACAGGAAGAAATGGAAACAGGTGATCTGCTGTGGCGACCCCTAACGGGAACAGCCAAAAGAAGATGAAGACTATGATTGTACAATGAATTAGTTAATTTCTTATTTTTGATGTCCCTGTTATGTTCCATAATTCTTTGTCTTAGCTTTCTTGTGGTCATGCCAATATAGAAGGCTGGACAAGATAAACAAGTAGCCGCATAAATTACCATTTTTGGTATTACAATTACAATAACCTGGACTCCTCAGGGACCTCTTGAAATTACCCACTTGAACATATGGGCCATCATTAATATATTTACATGCTTTACAATTACCACATTTAGCCATCCTGGCAGGCCTTTGACCAGTAGACATAGATGTTCTTTCCAAATGTTCTTTAATATTCAAACCTCTACTGTTGATAAAAAGGGGGTCCTTTCCTAATGTGTCTTGCATGTCTGTGGAGAGTACACTTTGCCAAGTCCATTGAATGATGTTTTTAACTTCAGTGGTTGTGGCGTTGTATTGTAAAACCATCCCTGTTTGAACATTCTTCACTTTATGTTTATGGATATTATTGTTCACTACATCCCTTTGGCTATCTAACAAAATAGGCATGAAATCTGTGGCTCTTCTTTCAATAATATCCTGTTTAACTGTAGTGAGTAAATCCATAGGATAGCCCCTTTGGACAAACAAGTCAATTAGTGCCTCCAGTTCTTCCAGGAATCTGTTGTCCTCACTAACTATACGTGACACCCTAATCATCTGGCCTTTGGCCACGTTCTTCTTTACATAATAAGGATGACAACTGTCATAATGTAAAAATGTGTTGCTGTATGTCTTCTTCCTAAATAATTTGGATTCTACCTTCCCGTCTTTGATGTATAAACATAAATCCAGATAGTCAATGGTGTTTCTCTCTGCCTTGTTGGTGAATTTTAAAAATGTTGTGGTGTTGTTCAGATAGCCTATAAAGTCATCCAACTCATCTTGAGAGCCTTTCCAAAGTAACAGTATGTCATCCAAGAATCTTAAATAAATGATCATCTTGGATCTATAATCAGATGTCAAAACATACTGTTCCTCCCATTCAGCTAATACTAAGTTGGCGTAAATGGGCGTGCATTTAGCGCCCATAGCAACCACAGTGGATTGTTTATAGAATTCACCTTCAAAGCCAATGTAATTATTCTCCAAAACAATCCACATCAAGTCAACAAGTAGACATCTCTTCACCTAATGATTCCGTTTTTGATCCCCTAGCCGCCACTATCGGTCTGAAAGGGGGATTAATAATGTCTTTATGAATCTTGGGGATTCCAAATAAACTGGGCAGAACTGGATGTTCCACTAGCAAATAGTTGTATTTGTCATAATTAATTATTCCTTCACAAAGGAATTCATAAAGTTGCCAGTCAATTTTTGTATATGCCCTTTGAACTTCAAATTTGGAAACCAATTCATAGGTGTTACGAGTCATGTAAAATACTCTGCATGTTCCAGGAGTAATCGGTGTTCGCCATGATGACTACACCGCCCCCTTTGTCTGGTTTCATGACCCTGTAATCATTACTAGATGAAAGTCCTTTTAAACAAAATTCTTCTGCAGATGTTAAGTTTTTATTGTTGTTGGGTGACTTTTTCTCAATCAGTTTCCTGATCTGGGTAGTACACAAATGTTCAAATGCTAATATCAAAGGGTTGCTAGGTGGTATGAACACACTACTTCTTTTAAGTGTAAACATTTTTGTCTCTCTATCAATATTGTATTTATTACCAAAAAACCACCTTAAGTTTAACTGCCTAGTGTACAACATTAAATTAATAAGTAATTTACTAATGTCATGTTTGAAAGTTGGAACAAACGAAAAACCCTTTTTCATTAAACTCAAGTGATTTTTAGAAATATCTAGGTCAGAATAGTTGTAGATATGAAAAGATTTGTCAACAATTACGGTAGGGCCCTCATTGCTATTAGTAACCAAAATTTGAGTCAAATGAGTAACAAGTAGACCAAAAGGGGTGCCTGTTGGCAGACAATTTTTAACCAGTGGGCCATCCTTAATGTTGGGGGTAGAGTCTAAAACTTTCATCAGTTGTAATTGTTTTGTCTGTGATGCCAGTTGTTGCTGATGAAATTGTTCCTCCTCTGTCCCCCACCCCTCCAGTTGCTTCCTGACTGAAACCCCTGTCTTTGGGGCATTCTCTGGTCCAAATGGTCCTGTGGCTGACCCCGATTTCTTAATCAGTCCGATCACCTCAGTGGGGGTTGGTTCTCTAAAAAACTGTTTCTTCTTCTGTGTCAATATGTGTCTCTTCATTGTCACCCACCTCGGTTTGAATCGTCTCCCTCCTTGTACCACCTTCCCTATTGTCCTCTCTTATATTAGATGAAGGGTAGGCCCTCTTCTCTTTGTATTCATTGGTGTCTCTTAAAATTTTTTTTTGTTTTCTCTCCATACTAACTTTTACAAACTTATCAAGGTCAATTATAATCCTCTCAAACCTATTTCTGTTACTTTCAAACAGTAAGTCATTCAGAATACTTTGTTTAAGAATGACCAATTCATTCTTTAAGTTGTTAAGCCTACTGATATTATCTCTGATTAATATTCTCATCAAGTCAAATTCTGTTCTATCAAAAAGCTCTAACATATTATGATATGCTTCTGAATCAGCCTCAGTTCCCATTGGTATTCTGAGAACCCTAAGGCCTCTAGGGACTTGGTTTAGTTCAATAGAACGCTCCAAAAAAACATTATCCATCTGCAATGATTTGTATTTCCTGGCTAATTTTTTCAAATTTTAATAACTGGGAATTGAGTGTTCCTAGATCAGGATTCTGTAACCTAGATGTTGTGTCACCCAAGACAGGAGGTATTAAAAAATTCTCTATGTCAAATAATGAACTTCCAGATCTATTGTTACTTTCACCCCCTCCCATTCTGTTGGTACTACCATTACTGTTGTCCACCCTCGATGTAGTATTCATTTCCACCCTTGATACATTAGGATTGTGCTGTCTTTCTGTAGAAGTCCCTGGTGGTGTGTGCATAGTAAATAATTCAACCTGTATGTTAGTTAAACTGTCATTTTGTCATTGTTTTTGTTAACTTGTAATAAAGTAATAATTTGTCTAGATAGTTCTAAGATGCCAAGCCGACTACCACAGTTCACTCGTAATTCAAATTGAATGTTAAAAACAGGACCTGGTCTAATATAATGACCAAAAATTACATGACAATGCACAGTTCTAACTAGTCGTGTTCATTTTATAAAACACATTAACCAGTTAGATATATAAGTTATATAACTGAACAATGTCACCTTTTGAAGTCCAGATGTATCACGTTGCTTCTATAAAGACTCCAAGTTTCACCAAAAAGCAGTTCTCATGTCGTTAACGAGAAAAACATGCTGGGCTGTACTACTGTGCCTAAAACATCTTAACCAAAAAAGAGATGGTAATAAATCCACTCGAACAGTGTTCTTTTCAAAAAAGGACCTTGTAAACACACTTTAAATTACAGATGGAACAGCTGACAACAAAACGGCTGAAGCTTCTGCTCTGTAATAGAGCCAAAAACCTTTTCCGGTCACAGCTGCAAAGAACTTATGCACACTTCCTGGTTGCCAACTTCGAAAATAGCTGGTAACCGTCAAAAAATACCTGTAGCTTGCTCGTCGCCTCGGGCAATGTAATTGCAGGAAAAAACCTTAATAAGTCAATCTCACCAACCATTCCCCTGGTAGCTGTTCAGCTCAAATCAAGAAAGTACACCACTTCTCCAGAGCCTCGTGTAGTATAATTCAATCCAGAAACAATGGAACACTTCTCTTATGCCTCACACTACACAGCGCAGTTCAAGGGGGGATTAACTGAATGCCCTCTCCTGTAACAGCTGTTCAGCTCGAAACCAATAAACTAGAAGTATGTCTCAGTAAAATGCTCATTTCAAGCACTAAAAAGCTCCAAATGTAGATATTGAGGATATATAATAATAATCTCTCATCAAGGTGGAATCACCTCTGGATACACCAAGTGCAAAAACACGATGCTAAGCATCCAACAAGTAGATGAATAACTAGTAATAGTAGAAAACACTGGTGATACCAAGGTAAAACCACCAAGACTTTATTTAAATAAAACAGATAACTGACTAAGCGCTTTCACCCATGTAGGGCATCTTCAGAGTCAGTTTTTCACATCTAATCACAGCCTTTAAATACACATTTCAACTAACACATAATTAGTAACAATTAATATATCCTTTAAACCTTTTGACTGTCTAGCACAATCTTGGCAGGAGAGAGCTTTGCTTCCATTTTGGCTATGTAAGTGCATCTCTCGCAGGTTGTAGTGTTGGGTGCTAAGAGGAGAGGATTGTCTGTGTACATGAGGCAGTTGCTGCACTGCCCCAGTATGCTCAGATTCACCAGGTGGACAGGAGATATCACCGGAAGCTTTTAAATTGCCTGTATTTAACACTTAATTAAAGTCAATACCATTTTGTGAGCATATTTCTGTGGTTCTGTATTACCACACATGGTTAATTAGTGCTCCTAGAAACAAAAACAGTGTCGTTAAATCTGTTCTCTTCTTTAGAGTGCATGTTTAGTGATAAATAGTGGAGAGGGACATTTACACATTTACCATCTATGCAGTACATAACTGGCAGTGGATATCAAACACTCTAGAAAGGAATGACATATGCTATTCGGACTCTCTGGTTGTGCATTTGTTATTTATTAATAAGTCTTATAAAACATAAATGACACTGAGATGACAACATTCCAGATAGTTATTAAGTCACACACGTGTCACTTGTCTCATGCATTCAAAAGAGATGATAAAGCGTTTTTTGGGTTCAGGGTATTATTGTACATAAACATGTCAGGAACAGTAATTAGAACAGGTATTCAAGCTAACTGATTCACTCATTACTTCAAACGCATTCGCATGTGCATCTCCATTCATGACTGCATTCACTCTGACTGACTCTACAAAATGGCACTGTTCTTGCACATGCTCAGTACTTATATGCACATGCTATCTAGCTACAGTGGCTGAATAGGAGCAATACACTCAATGATCTACATCCTCCCTCTTTGATTTGTTCAACATGCAATAGGAGAACAAGACAATCTATATGCTGGATAACATTTTAGTATTAATAACAAATCAGAACTCAAATACAAGTCAATATGTATTTTGTAATGGTTACATTCTACCCAGTCTGGTTACATAAAAGCTTTGACTAGGTTTAGCAACATAGACAGTCTCTGGGGAATTCTTCTCAATTGGAACTTCAGGGATAACATCAAGATTATTTGAAGAAAATACACTGTCCTCTGAAACTGGAACAAGTGTAAGGTCACTCTGAGAAATAGAGTCTTTGACACAGGCAATCTGCTGCATCACTGGTTCAGAAACTGAAAGAATACATTGTTGGTTCCTTCTGAAATCCATTCCTTCCAATTGCACAATATAAGATATTGGCTCTTCCCAAATATTTTTGATAATAATTAATAAATATTTTTGATAATACTTGTTCATATCCTTTAGATGTCTACATCCTTATGATCTCTCCTTGTCTTACTGGTATAAGAGGTCTGCTAGATTTATCAAAATGCTACTTTTGTGACTGATGTTTTTTCAAACGTTGGGTTTTGAGCAATTTGTTGTTCTTTGCATTTGAAATCAATAGCTGTTTACTGATTGGCAAGGTTGTTCTTGTCTGTCTAGACATTAATCTCTGAGCAGGTAAACCAAGCAAGTTATCTCAGAGGATGTTTCTGAGATTGAGTAGGTTAAGAAAAACATTAATATCATCTCTCTTAGATTTTTCTATCAAACTTTTCACACTTTTTACTGCATACTCAGGTAATCCATTTGACTGCGGATACTCAGGACTACTAGTAACATGGACAAAGTCCCAGGATTCAGCAAATTTCTTGAACTGCTGTAAACTATGTACCATTGTCAGATACAACATTATGTGGACTACCATGCATAGAAAAATGTCTCTTCAGTTTTGTAATGACAGTGCTGAACATTATATTAGGAAGAAGGTCAATTTCAAACCAATTTGAGTAAGAGTCTACTATAATGTTGACGATTCCATTCAAAAATATCAGTAGCAACTGCCAACCATGGTATTTCAAGAATCTGGTTTAGCTGAAGTGGCTCTTTTTCTTGGTGAGATTTAGTACTATTGCAAATAGAACATGCTAGACTTTCCTTCTCTATATCTTTTGACATAGAAGGCCAAAATACTAAGCATCTTGCCCTTCTCTTGGTAGAAGCAGTACGAGGGTGTCTACAATGTAAAATCTTGATATAGTCCTGTTGTAACGCTTAAGGAATAACTACTTTATGACCTTTCATGAAGATTCCATCTTCCATCATGGGCTCATCTCAGTAAGAAAAATGTTTCTGTATGTCAAGTGGTAGACAGGTTTGTCTCACTGGCTATCCTTGATTGATAACAAGTTTCAGTTTCTGAAGAACAGGGTCTAAAGCTGTATAATGTCTGAGTTCATCAAGATGTGATGAAGAAAAAATTTTGACATCCATGACTTCAATGTCTGCTTTCTCATTGTCATGCTGTTCTGAGGTTTGTCTGGGTGCTCTTGACAAAGCATCAGCAAGGTATAAATATTTGCCTTTTGTGTAAACAATATTGAAATTGTACTCTTGCAATTTTAACATCATGCAATGTCTTTTTTTAGAATTGACACTAGAGGTTGGTGATCAGTCCCTAAGTGAACAGCTTTGCCATAAATATAATCACTAAACTTCGAACATGCAAACACTACTGCCAAAAGCTCTTTTTCAATTTGTGCATGCTGTATCTCAGTTTGGATTAAACTTCTGGATGCATAAGCTATGGGTATGCATTCTTGAAGACATGCTGCACCAAGACCATACTTTGAAGCATCTCATGAAAGAGTTACTGGTTCATGAACATCATAACATCTCAAAGTGGGTGGAATGGCAATTTTCTCTTTCAGAATATCAAATGCTCTTTGGTGTTGTTGCAGCCAAGACCAGTTTACATTTTTGCATGTCAACTGACATAGTGCTGAAAGCTCACTCTGGTCTGGGATGATCTTCCCTAAATAGTTGATCATACCAATGAAACATTGCAAAGATGTGACATTGTTCTGAACTGGTAACTCAAGAACTGATGTTTGCTTAAACGGATATGGCTGTAAGCCAGAACTAGTAAACAAATGACCCACATAAGTAACTTCTCTCAGCTTGAATTGCGTCTATATTACCCGATAGAAAGTTTAGGTTAGCGAATACCTAAATGTCGACCTTGTGATATCAAAAAATTAAAAAGGCGAATGGCCGATTTAACGGGTCTATATTAGATCAATGAAATTTCAAAACTTTGAATGTTCTAATATCAAACTTTATTCAGTAAAAGCTGAAAATATTGAAGCAACAGAAAGCCAAATTTTTTTCCTAGGGAAAGAATTTGGTTATCCGTTTCTGTTGCTTCGGTATTTTCAGTGCTGTGGTGGAATGTTACAGGTTGGTTTCAGGTAAGTGTGCGATTGAGTGAGGGTTTGGGTAGTTAGGGTTAGAGTGCGGGTTAGGTATGTGTGCGATTGTGTGGACATGAGGGTTAGGGCGGGTTAGGTGAGTTAGGGTTAGGGTGTGGGTCAGGTAAGTGTGCGATTGTGTGGACATGAGGGTTAGGGCAGGTTAGGTGAGCTAGAGTTAGGGTGCGGGTGAGGTGAGTGTGTGATAGTGACGGACCATAGGGTTAGGGTTTTGGTTAAGGTAACTGGATAGATAGTAGTGTGTATGTAATTTATTGTAGGGTTAGGTGTAAGATTTTAGGTGTATGTGTGTGGATTGCTATTTGTTTGGTGTGCTTGTGTTGTGTGTATGGGTTTTGGAACAGCAAATTTTTTCCCTAGGAAAAAATTTGCTGTTCTCTATGTTCGACGTTTTCAGCTTTCGCTGAATAGGGTTCGATATTAGAACATTTGAAGTTTTGAAACTTCAATGTTCTAATATAGACCCCGATTTAACATAGAAAATGAATTCCCATGGCTGCAAAAATAAATAAATGGGGGGCTTTGCCCCCCCACACCTCCCCTAACTAAATATACCAACTCAGAGATTGCTCTACAGTGGGGAAAGAGGCAAAATCCACATAACGGCTAAGGGAATTCCTTGCCTGCTTTACATCGGCCGTTTGCAGTTTTTTGCTTTTGCTATTACCAGATCAACATTTAGGTATTCGCTAACCTAAACATCCGATCACGTAATTGGAACCTGCTTGATTTTGCATTTCTGAGGAGTCAGTTTAAGGCTGGCTTCACATATATGGTCTAGAACTTTCTTGAGGTTTCTATCATGTTCATCTTCACCATTGCCCCATACAATAATGTCATCTACTATGACAGCACATGGATAACCTGAAAATATTTGCTCCATCACACGTTGAAATACTGCACTGACAGAATTGATCATAAATGGCATTCTCAAAAATGTGTTCCTTCCAAATGGTGTACTAAAAGTAGTTAAAAATGAAGATTTATGATCCAGAAAAACTTGCCAAAACAAACTTTTAGCATCTAAGACTGAAAAATAGTACATTTGGCATGACAGCTGCTACTTCTTCTAATATGCACATTGGATGATGAGGACCTTTAAGTACTTTGTTTAAATCTCTGGGAAAAAATACATATTTGAATATCATCTGAGCTTTTCTTGTGAGCTACGACCATGGAGGATACCCATTCAGTTGGTTCTTTTACTGGAGTTATCACACCTAAATTCATCATTTTGTCTAGTGCTGCTGTTTTTACTTTACCCTGCATTGCTACCAGAACTTCCTGGCTGGTCTGACAACTGGGCTTACTTCATGCTTTAACTTCATGGAATATGTGACTGCTCATCTTTGAGAATATCAGCATATTTACTAAAATATTCTGTGTAAAACTATCATGGTTGTTCAGAATTATATGGTGTACTTCCTCATTAAATGAAATTAATCCCATTCTCAAACTGTCTTTGAGGCCTAACAGTGACTGTGTCTTTTGACTATATAAAACTGCAAGTCATAGCTGTTCCCAGCAGAATGGCATGTCAGAATTATGGTTCCATCAGTTTGAATCTCTTTACCACCATAAGCAACTAGCTTTGCAGATTTCGCTGAGTCAAGTTTCTTATCAGCTTTTACCTTGGCAAACATTTGTGCTGATATAACATGCCACTTGGATCCAGCATCTAATATTTTAAGCTCTACAGGTTTTCCATTAATCCAAATAGTACAAAATATTTTACCCTTTGCTGTCAGTTGATAGTTTACTGCATTAACAGTTTTGTCAATCACAGAGACACCATTAACACAAAAAGTTTGTTCACAGATTTCTAACTGATCTTGCTTCTCTGGATGGTCTCCTGTACGAAAATATAGTGCCACTTTAGAGTTACAAAGCCTTTTGAAATGATTCCACTTTTTATATTTGTGACATTGCTGACCAAAAGCTAAGCACTTTTCTCATTTAGGTTCATGGTTGCCCCACAATTATGACAGTTAACAATAAGATTAAGTTCTGTGGCCCC
This sequence comes from Protopterus annectens, assembly GCF_019279795.1. Taxonomy (NCBI): domain Eukaryota; kingdom Metazoa; phylum Chordata; order Ceratodontiformes; family Protopteridae; genus Protopterus; species Protopterus annectens. Next base: position 154,361,209 of record NC_056745.1, read on the forward strand.
ATTTTGTTTATGGTTGAAATTGGGTACTGTCATGCTCTTTGGCTTATATCTCTTTTTTATCTTAGCTTTCTGTTGTGCACAATGAACATCTGCACTGGTACATACTGTATGCATGCTTTTCTCAATCATAAGCATATCTGTGTGCTACCCTGTAAGCTTATATATTTGATAAATCTCTGTGGCTTTGCTCATTGTTAAATCACTATCTGGAAGCAAAATCTTTCTCACTGCATCATTATTTACACCACACACAAGTCTGTCCTTTATCAACTCATCTCACAAATCATCAGATCTGCACACTTTTGGTTTATTTCTCAAGTCAGTAATGTATGCTGCTATAGTTTCACCATGATTTTGATTCCTTGTGTAAAATATGTGCCTTTCAATTGTAATATTCATTTAAGGGTTACGCATTTTTCTAAATTTATGTTTTAAGCACTCAGGGTCTTCCCGTGTTTCAGATTGTATCACAAAATGGCTGTTCTCCCCCTCTCCTGCATACATCGCAGGTGCATACACAAATGAACATCCCATCTCAATGGCTTCCAAGCCTGCTTTATACATGCATCTTTATCAAAAAAGCAGCCTGTATAAAAATATCATATTCTTGTTCACACACCAATTCTCAGCAATATTGTTATCAAACACCAGTGGTTCAGGTCTGCAAATTCCCTCTACCATCACAATAAAATATGTTTAAACATAAGCATAGACCAGGTAGTTGCAATTATGCTCAAATGCACAGCATTGTCTTTGAAAGGCTTCACTTTGACAATGCAAACATTGCAAACATTCTAGAAACTTCGGACACTTCAAATAGATTTAATTAATGTGAAAAAGTAGTACATTGAGAAGCAATGCAGTCATTTTAGCCTTTTCATAATTCCTAAACATTTCAGAAATTGTTTCAAAGACTTTTGTATTTATTTCAAATACTTTTATCAGTATGTCACAGTTTGGACATTTTGTTTATCTCAGTAATTATCGCAAACATTTTGAATACTTTGCCACACATTCGGTGACTGAAAAATCATTTAAACAAATTTAAGTACCTATGAATAACTTCTGACCTGTTTGCAAGTTCATTCCCACATATTCTTCCACTTTTAACCATGTGATTCATGGCTTGTGTGCTGCTTCAACTTCATATCCCACTTCTGATACCAGGTTGCTTGTCTCATGCATTCAAAAGAGAAGTGGTGCATGGGTTGTATGGTATTTATTGTACATAAACATTTTAGGAACAGTAATTAGAGCAGGTATTCAAGCTAACTGATTCACTCATTATTGCAAACACACTCGCATGTGCATCTCCATCAGGACTGCATTAATTCAGGCTGACTCTACAAAATGGCACTGTTCTTGCACATGCCCAGTACTTATATTTTGGTGCTTTCTGGCTACCATGGCTGAATAAGAACAATACAGACAATGACCTACAATTTGCATATATATATATATATATATATATATATATATATATATATATATATATATATATATATATATATATATATATATATATATATATATATATATATATATATATATATATATATATATATTTATATATATATATATATATATATATATATATATATATATATATATATATATATATATCTTCTTCTTTTGGCTTTTCCCATATCTATATATATATATATATATATATATATATATATATATATATATATTGTTTGTGTCTTTCGGCTTTTCCCAGTTAGGGGTCACCACAGCAGAACTCCGGTCCGCTAATGATTGGTAGTTGATTTTTACGTGCCGAGTTACCAGCCCTGACGCACAACCTTCAACGAAGGTATGCCCATTCACGCATGTCTCCACGCAGAAGACGCTCTAGCTGAGAATCGAACCAGACAGCGTCTTACTGTGAGGCACAACATGACCGCAGCACCACCACCGTGGTTATATATTTATATATATATATATATATATATATATATATATATATATATATATTATAAATGCATATCTGTGTCTGTATCTAAATAGCTATATGCATATATCTATCTATCTATATATATATATATATATATATATATATATATATATATATATATATATATACACACACACAGACACACACACACACACACACACACACGCACATGCACACGCACGTGCGCGTGCACACACACACACACACACACACACACACACACACATATATTTCTGAAAATAGTTTAACTGAATAAGCTGTACAGTCAGTAGCCTACCAAGAACTTTTCTTTATTATAATTAATCATTCTATATTTGCTTAATTACATGCTTTTCAATGTTATATGCCCCTGCTTGACAGCATCTTAATATATTTGTGCTCCATAAATCATTTATTAAAAACTTTGTGTATGTTGCAGTTTTTTTTAAGTAATATCTGTCATTTTTTCTACCTCTGTGTTATGTAACACATGGAAGGCTGCATTCCAAAACACTGGAATTGCTGAGACAGATACCTAGGGAAATTCTGAGTAGCGTAATTCTCACCCTTGGAATACCAGGACAACAACTGTGAATGGCAGAGCTATATACTAAGTCCAAGGGTACAATATCTCAGACTATTGCCTCTACTCCAAGGTACTTATATCTTAGCATATATAAGTGTTAGGAGTACAGACACCACACAGCCATGTCAGTGAGTGCAGAGAGCAAATCACTCCTGATAAAATTCTTGAAAAAATGTATCAATGACTTTCAAAGTTTGTTGTTTTTCTTTATGAGTCATGGTTTCATTCACAAATTGTCAGGACTAGCACTGTCAGGGGTCTTCTGCTTCACAGCTCATTACCCAGACCCCCAAATATCTCCAAATACACTCACTTCTGAGATTGCTTCACTACAGCTCAGACAAGTAACATTCTGACTTGGCTGCATATGGGAATTGGCATAACATAACAAGGCCAGCACTCCACACAGTACAAAAGGCACAACCCCATACCCACCAATTATGTTATAATAAAACAGTTTCACTCAATAATTTGCAGTGAAAATGGATCACATTACTAATGCAGAAAGTTGTACCCTTAATTCAGCATGTGGTAGAAGACATGGGTACATATATGCTAGCCTAGTCATGCTATTAATGCTGTAGTGGAACACTACACAACTCATTAGTGGATATACTACATTAAAATGATAGTATATAGCATGAACGTAAAATTGTATCCCTTCATTAACTGCTGAGGAACTCATAGTAGTGTTCCAGTGTGTTATAATTGTCATATACCCAGTGAACAAAAATGGACACAAGTAACCAAGCACTGTAATGTGGATGTGAGTGCCTACACACTGAGCATGTAATGTGTGTGCACATTCCCACACATGGGCTGCGTACATGGTGGGTGTGCACAATGGCTGATTTGCACACACTCAGAGGGTGACTGTGTACTGGGTATATATAGGTTGTGGACACACCAATGGAGTGCTTGTGTACTCAGTATATGGTGGATGTGTTTAGTTTGGCTGTACTGAAAGATGGTGTTTCTCTTTTGGGACAACATTAGCACATATATATTTAGACTGGAGTCCTGCCTTCATGCTGTTCCATATTTACACCATCAATGGATAGCATGCTTTGGTACAGACATGCCATCATAACCTAACCAAACAGCATACAACTGAGCAGCTATTTGTCCATCTTACCTTCTGATGTTACTTTCTACAATTAGTGAGCCCCATTTATGTTGTGATGGCTATTACCGTATAACCTATATGAGACATTTTACATAACATGCTGTCATTTTTAGGCATGCTTTTCCTAATGTTTTAGTTCTGCCATTGATTGATCTGGCATCATAACCCCATTTTTTGAAATTGGAAGTTGAAAATATGGCTGAACATGAAGGCTTGCATATTTTTACTTGCTTGTAATGCCTACATATAATAAATTGAACTGAAACCATTATAAAACTCCACAGGCTTTGGAAAGTGCATTGTCCTGAGAGTAAATAATTTTTGTAATCTGGCATTAAAACAAGATCTGCATTTTCATGTGTGGTTAACACATTCAAAGTGGATTACAGCAGTAAATAATGTGTCTGATATTGACACATTGAAGTGAAATGCACTACATGATAGAAATACTTAATTTTAACTTTTCTTTTTCATGTATAATGATACCATGACAGAATGCTTATATTAAGTGTAACAATCCATCCATCCATCCACATCCCTTTTTCCCACTTTTTCACATGATGTCAGGGTGTCACTTTAACAGTGACACTCATCTAGAGCCAAGGTTCACACCACTGGGTGACTCGACAGTCAATAAGTATTGCTGTACTGATTAATTGCTTTGCAACTGCTTCATGGGTAAGCAATAACTGACTGGTTGAAGCGAAGAATACCACACTGTTCAGGATGTGATAGCAAACATTATGCAACCCACAGAGACCAGTATTTCTATTCATAACATCACCTGAATGTACATAAATGTGCACTGCTCCATTGTGCTTATTGAATAGGAATGTTTTCAGAGCCATGTTCGCATCACACCGTGACATGCACATGGAAAAAAGTTTCCATGTAAGGCTTATTGAATCATGATGACTGTCTTATCATCCTGTAACACAAAATAAATAATCCTTCCTTAATTAATGAATTCACACAATTTTCAGTAATGTACATAAAGCTGGAAAGTGTCTCCCAATTCAGAAAACAATGTAGATTTCACCTCAACAAACAATCATAATGCAAATTCTTCACTGACAAGGGTTAATTATACCTTTTCCATTTATAGTCCTAAATGTATCACATTTAAGTCTATTGTTAGATGCGACTATACAACTTCCTTTAGTAATGTTTTTTCTTTAGATTTTGGTAGAATTAGAGATATCATGTTTAAAAATGTGTGGATTATTGCTGATGTCCTAAGGAACATATTTGGACCTGTACCTCTCTTTGCTTACAAGAGAAATAGCAAAGTTAAACATATAGTTGAGAAGCATATAGACACTGTGATTATCAGCAATAGAGTTAGACACTTTTATATATGGCTATTGTAAATCGTGTAGCTATACACATCAGGGGAAGGTAATTGATGTAGGTTTTGGATGTACATTATTTATCATTTATTTTAATTGTAGCTCAGATGGTGTAGTTTGTATTGCACTTTGTGTTTCCTGTCCTGTTTTTGCATTAGTAACACTGAAGGAAAACTATAGCAGAGAATCTATTAAAACTGACACATTATTAAGAAAAGGGATGAAAATGCACTTGCTAAATGCAGTTTATGATTACATTTAAGGGGGTAAGTGGTCTGATTGTCTTGAATTCACAGAACATTGTTGGCAGTTTTTTATTTTTATGCGACAAACCCCCGAGGTCTCAATGGCCATGTTTTAACAGTTGGTTTAGACTCTAAGCTGATTAAATTAAACAATTGTTTTGTAATTTCATACTTTTTGTCATTTCTTGTAGTCAAACTTTCTTGGCTGGGATGAATGTGCTCAAATAAATTGTACAAAACAGCATTATTTTCCATTTAATTAATTGTAGCAGCATTGATTGGTGTGGTTTATTGTTGTTACTGGTTCCAGTTATTCTTCTACACATCTGTTCCTCCACTCCTGTTTTTTTTATCTGTGTTATTTGTTTTTGGAATGGAAGATCCTACATCACTCAATCTTTTTTCTGGGGACTGTGTTGTTCTTTCATCTGAATTCATCACTTTACTTAGTGGTGTGTCTGCTTTGCTGAATAAACTGACTCTGCATTGGGAACCATGGAATGTTGGCTTAATAGCCCTGCCCCTGATATTTCAGGGGCAGATACCACCTCCCCTTATCAGCATATTTCTCCGGATTCAATGATGGGTGGAGCTAACAGTGGAACTGTGATTTTCCTAATTCACAAGGCATTACACCTAGCATTTTTTTATCTGTTCAACAAATACCATTAAGTGTGAATTAGGACTTAAATTATTATGGAATGAGTATTTCATCCAGTTCACAAGGTACTGTACCAAGATGTATTAATTTTAGAGAATTTTTGCACCTTTGGCATTAGTCTAAGTTTTAGTAACTAACAGACATTGTCGATTTTCCATTATACACACAGCTTGTAGACTGTTTTGATAGCAATGGTTGAGAGTTTTTACATGTATTAATGGATAATAATAAATGACAGATCAACATCTTATCAGCTAAATGAAGTCCCTTAATGAGCCTAATTCCACTCTCTATATAGATCGAAAGAATAGCCAATCACTAATAAGAGAATTCTGCACATGCACCTCCAGCTCTGTCCACTAGACACCAGTTTATGCTTTCAATGGGAACAGGAATGCCTTTTAGAATCAATCATCACAGAGGAGCTGGAATTAAGTGTTTAGACATGGTTACTGTTATAATTGAAAAAAAATGGTTTTAATATTTTCAGTTATTCCACTGATGGTTGTTTTTCTTTGTTCAGTAAGAGTTTTACACTTGTCTGTGCTAAATGAATGAACTTGATACAAACTTTATTGGACTTTAAATTACATGGTGGAAAACTTAATTTAAAAACATTTTAATTGTCAAGGCAATATGATCTCTCTTGTTAATTTTAACAAAATCTACATTTAACCCCCATTTACCTATCTGGGTTTATTAAAATTTCACAAACAAATGGAATTTGATTTAAAAAATCTAGCATGGGACAGGTCTATAAAATATTATTTTAATCTTATCACAGATGAGTGTTATTTATTACATGAGATATCTGCTAATAAATCCTTTCGCCAATGAAACTTGACAAGATAAGGAAGTGTTTTAATGACTGAAACAGATTATAATAATAAGTTCAAATTAATTATGAGTGATGAATGTTAATTTACTGCTTCTTATAATGAGATGGCTGTAGCATATACATATATTGATTCAGATTTATATAATATTTTACTGGAAGCATCTGTTTCCCAAGAATTATCTCATTTCTTGACAGTAAAAAGTAATTTTATGTTTGGTATCCCTATGTCAACAAGGATATTTTTGATCCACCACTGTTCCCTATTATATCGGCTGGTGGGCCAAAAACTGAATCTTTGGCATGTTTCCTTGATGGCATTTTGAAGAACATTTTGAACAATTAGCAGTGCATATCACATGACTTGTGGCATTTTAGGCCATATTAGAAGAATGTTTTTTTGATAATGATTTAATTTTTATCACACAGTATCCATCCATCCATCCTCAACTCTTTTTCCCATTTTGCAAATGGGGATGGGGTGTCACTTCAGCAGTGACAATCATCTCAAGCCAAGGTTTTACACTGCTGGGTGGCTAGCCCTGCCACAGTAGTTCATTCGACTACTCACTCGCAAGCACACTCTCGCCTACAGCCAATTTACAGTTTTCCAGTTCACCTACTGCATGTCTTTGCAATGCAGGAGGAAACCAGAGCACCCAGAGAAACCCATGTGACAGCAGGTAGGACATGCAGACTCTGCAGAGAAGGCACCCAGTACAGTATGTTTACTGTTATACCACATGACTCTGGTATGTCCTAGTTTAGGGAATTTTTAACAAAGTATGACAAGATGATCAGAAGGTTAATTTATACACTATCCACTTGAATAGAACTAGTATTTAGTAAAAACATAACATAGTGAAGGGGTAAATGGTACATTTGTCCAGGCTAACCTCTGATGATTAAGTTTTCCTAACAGATTTTGATAGGTTATGTGACATACTTTTGAAGAAGAACTACCTCTTTGATTTTTCCAGCACATTAAGAATGACATTTTATCTACTTGACTTATTAAGTTTAATCCTGTTGTATCAGCATCTGTTAAAACTGCTTTTACACTTAATTCCAGTAAATGTAACTATACAGCTTCATTTATTATTTTTTTATTTTTCTTAAGATTTTGGTAGAATTAGAAACATCAAAGTTAAATATGTGTTGCTTACTGCTGATGTCCTAAGGAACAGATTTGGTCCTGTCCCTCTCTTTGTTTACACAAGAAGCAGCAATGTTAAGCAGATACTTGAGAAACATACATACATTGTGATTACCAGCGCCCTTTGTGGTTTCTGTCCTTTTTACATTGGTAAAACTGAGAGAAAACTACTTGGTGAATCTATGAACATGTAAACTGTATTAAGAACAAGGATAAAAATGATGCACTTGCTAAACACAGTTTAGTATGTTCAAATGTTCAAAAGTTACATTTTTTGTATTGGAGAATGTATAAAGAATTAGGCAAGCAGTACAGAATGCAACTTCAAGTTTGCTTAAGTGCTTGAGCCCAAGCATTGTAAAAAAAAATATAAATGGGAAAACACAAAAACAATATTAAATACATAAAACATAAAACAATTAAGTACAAGCAAAATTGAAGAGGTGAAATGTTAAAGCAGTTTTAAAAGCAGACAAGGTAGGTATGATGGGAGCCAGTCAATCCATAGAAGGTGATTTCAGCAAATGCAAAGAAGCCAAAACCACTTCGCCAAAAGTGGAGATTGCCTTGTTAGATATTATGAATATAAATATGCTGAAAGATAAAGCATAGAATAAAAAGTTTGCTTGAATATATGTATAGAGTTTAGCAATGTAAAATGTGCATTCATACTTTATGTATAACAGACAGGCTTCTCTTCACAGCATCAAAAAGAAAAGCCTAACAAAGCAATATTGGAAAGCAAGGATTATATGATTTTCTCATGTTTGCAGAACAAATATCTATTAACAGACATCCTTTTTTATAAATTCAGCAATACGTTACGTTTTTCCAGTAGGAACAGCTTATACAGATGTTTCCTTTCAGAATGGCATCCTCACATCAGCAAAAGTGCTTAAATCACAAAAGGACAATAGAAAAGTCTAAAAACAGACATTATGTGACTTCCCATAGAAGGCCAGAAAAATATACTGAGGAAATAACAACCTATTGTGTGTGTGACTAGCTCTGTATATAGCTATTGTAATTCAGTTATGTGAGAGAAGGACAGAGAGGTATTTTGTAGAAGTCATCATTCATATCTGTAATGAAGGAAAACTTTGTAAATATATGCTACAAATCTGACAGACTACGTGTGGTTTGTTATAAAATAAGTTATCTGTAACTGTGCTTATAGCTGCAAAATATATTTCTTTATCAGTGTGCAGTTTGAAAGGCTTGGTGCTTTAAACAGACTACAGATGGAGTCATGATGTGTCTCTGATTCAGCAGTAAACAGCACAGCAAGACTGTGTGTCTTAAGAAGACTTCAAATCCCACAGTAAGCAAGCAAGCAGTAAGCAGAGAGCATCAATATAATTTTTCAATGGTGATCCTTTGACAACGTTCCTAGCCTGTATCCAAAAACAGGGGGAGTGAATGGGTAATGTCACTCCTGTAAAAGCACAGTAACGTTTATGTGAAGTACTTCAGATTTCTACAGTTTTCAACAGTTTGTAGCAATACAGTTTAATAGACGTCTAAATCCGGTGAGACTGCATTGCAGGAAGGTGGAGCAGTTCCATAAATTCTCCAGAAAAGGTACAAGACGAAGTTGTAAGACTGAATCTGCCAGTTTTGCTGTACCAACTTCACAAGTGACTACAGAAACTTTTCAACCATCTACAATAAAGCAGCTTGGCCATCTGCCTGTCTGTTGACTGGTAAGAAAATTATTCTGTGTTACATACAGTATGAATGCCATAGAGGTAATAATAATAACAGAATAAATGTATATACAGCATATTAGCAAATGTAAAACCTTATTAGGGCAAGTTAATAGTAAGGCATTATGCAAAGGGATTGCAATTTGATATTAAGGCATTATGCAAATGGATTATAATATTTGACTGGTATCTGAAATAAAATCATGTGTGGTATAAAAATGTTTATTGTGTGTACAATGTCATAAAAATACAGTGCATGACATTATCCAAAGGTTAGACTGTACAGACAAAAATTGTAAAGGTAAAGAACCAAGAAAAGTTAATATGTTGACATTATATTCAAATGTTAGACAGTTATGTTCTGTCACCAGATGTAAAAGGTTTATTTCAGAGTTGCAACAACAGTCAAATCAGTTACTGATAGAAACTCTAGTACATTTTGCTACAAAGAAATGTAATAAACTTCTAAAAGACAGACACAATGAGTTCAGGAAGCTTAGACAAGTTATACACACATCTTTTCAAAAGTGCATAGGAGTTTCAAATTCAGCAGAACAGCTTACTAAAGAATGTCAGAAAGACCATGCAACATTACAGAAAATTCAACAGCAGTTGCAGGATACAGGAAATAAATTAGCTGAACTGACAGAGACTGGAAATTTCCTGCATACACAGTTAATCTGTGCAAAAGAAATATATTTTATAATATGTTTATGTTTTGAAAATGGTTAAGCATGCATGCTAGGATGGTAGGGACATGACATGCTTGTATAAAGATATACAGATACAAGACAGACATGCATGTGTGTTTTTTTCATCTAGAGTACATTTGTTTACAATGCACAAAAGTAAAAGGCAGACAACAGCAAATATAAATAAACATATGTTATAATTGTATAGTAACACCAAACAGTTAAAGTTCTGAATTTTAAAAATAAATAAAATCACAGATGGTATTAGTCAAACAGTTTTTGTAAAATTAATGGCAGGACAGTTAAATAGATAAATAAATAAAAATACTGGAATCCATGTAAGGTAATTGTAAAATGATGTCTATTTATGTTGTATAAATGCATAATTATGCAAATCACAATCACATTAAAGGAAAACTGCCAAAAGAATTAATTATAGTTTACAGAGTACGAAATGTGAGCTCAGACCTTCCTAGACTGAATGAATAGTTACAGGAAATGTTGGAAAGATCAGATAAACAACAAGACTGATTGCCAGACAAGTAGCTTGAGTTTTTCTAAAGCATCATTGTTATTAAAACATAATTGTTAAAATGTTTACAGGCAACACTATTTAGTAATTGTCATAAAATGCCACAATTGTGCATAGATGTCACTTATAATCTGTTTGCAAGTAAATGTTAAAAGGACAAAAAAAAACCTCAGTTGCAGCAAATGGGCTATAGTATATATACAGTTCAAATCAATTGTGCAGTATCTACTAGAGGTAATATACAGTGAAAGCTTTATTTAGTAACCTAATAAAATAAATGTATAACCAAAGTGTTGGGCTGACATACATTCTATTCTCACAGCATAGGGCAGGTAAACAGTGCTGAAGTACTACAGGGGGAGGGGCACTTTCTCAGTTTTACACTGACTGTATAAGCAGTACTGCACAAGGGTCTGAAATAAAGCTACAGAAAAAATATCTCATTTCTTCTTGACAATACTCTTTTATGGGGGGAAAAACAGGTATTAGTGTATTAGAAATACTGGTAAACTGGATTAAACCTGACAGGATAAGATATATGTTACAAGTTGTTAATAGCTATCATAATGGTTATTATTGTATTGTTTAGAATTAAATTGTATTTACAACCTGTTAAATTGTAAAGCTATACAAGAGATGGTTTAAAAAACAAGAGATGATTTAAAATGGCTTTATTAAAGCTATACAAGAGAGAATAAAGATATGCAAAATGCATAAATGTTTCTAATAGCAAGAATGGTCACTATTTTCAATATGTTTTTGGCAAAACAATGTTGGTATAAAAAGCATGAATATTTTTGATTGCTGAGTATGTAGTTTAAAATAACATGACATATGCATTTGGAGCCAGTTCCACTAGATATCTCTAAAGAGACATAAACATTTTCCAAGATTTTGCTCAATATTAATGTTATTAAATTTGTAAAATTAGACTACATGTGCTTTATAGTCATTGTATGTACAAATGCAGAAGAATTCAGTACAAATGATAGTCTTTGCATGTACAAATGCAGAAAAATTCAGTACAAATGAAATTAATGTCTAGTAATGAATATGTGTGAAAAAAAACATATTTAAATAAAAAATGGGTCCAGGATACCTAATAGATTGAAATGCATAAATAGCAAACAGTCTGTGTAAATACATACTGTACAGGATACATCGTAATAAGTTCAAAAGTAATTTGTCAAGTTGTGATATCACTGGTTTTACCCCAGTAAAATAATTGCTTTCAAATATTTATTATCTAAGCCCAGTTCAGTATTTTACCAAGATGTTATTGAGCAGTTCGGAGATATGAACACAATGTGATGGTTAAAATGACATTAAAACTGTATATATTTTCAGCAGTGTATAAATGCTTGCAGTAGCGCATAGTTATTGTCTCATAGTTAATTCAACAGTTGCAAAGAGTTAATGAAACAATACTAAGTCATAAATTAAATTCTGTGATTGCAAAAGAATAAATTAATCAAGTAAAATTAAAACAGACACAGCTCATAACTGATAAAATATTTTCACAGAATGGTCTGCAAAAGAAAAAGTTGTTAAATACATTCAGGTTTGGTAGTAATACATGTTTTCATTGTATTAACTATGTAAAATTGCATTTTGACTTGTATCAAAAAAGACTAAAGGTTTTGTTTCTTAATGTGTTTTTATATAAAATGTTTTGAGTATGTTTAAAAACAGAGGGAATTGTTATATATTATGAATATAAATATGCTGAAAGATAAAGCATAGAATAAAAAGTTTGCTTGAATATATGTATAGAGTTTAGCAATGTAAAATGTGCATTCATACTATATGTATAACAGACAGGCTTCTCTTCACAGCATCAAAAAGAAAAGCCTAACAAAGCAATATTGGAAAGCAAGGATTATATGATTTTCTCATGTTTGCAAAACAAATATCTATTAACAGACATCCTTTTTTATAAATTCAGCAATACGTGATGTTTTTCCAGTAGGAACAGCTTATACAGATGTTTCCTTTCAGAATGGCATCCTCACATCAGCAAAAGTGCTTAAATCACAAAAGGACAATAGAAAAGTCTAAAAACAGACATTATGTGACTTCCCATAGAAGGCCAGAAAAATATACTGAGGAAATAACAACCTATTGTGTGTGTGACTAGCTCTGTATATAGCTATTGTAGTAATTCAGTTATGTGAGAGAAGGACAGAGAGAGGTATTTTGTAGAAGTCATCATTCATATCTGTAATGAAGGAAAACTTTGTAAATATATGCTACAAATCTGACAGACTACGTGTGGTTTGTTATAAAATAAGTTATCTGTAACTGTGCTTATAGCTGCAAAATATATTTCTTTATCAGTGTGCAGTTTGAAAGGCTTTTTGCTTTAAACAGACTACAGATGGAGTCATGATGTGTCTCTGATTCAGCAGTAAACAGCACAGCAAGACTGTGTGTCTTAAGAAGACTTCAAATCCCACAGTAAGCAAGCAAGCAGTAAGCAGAGAGCATCAATATAATTTTTCATGCCTTTTTTCCCACTGTTGTGCCTCCTCTGAGTTGGTATATATATATATATATATCTCAAATACTGGAGGGTATAGGGGGTGTCCCCCCACATGGGGGTTGCATAGGGGCTTGGCCTTTAGTGTTCACTGAAGGTGGTTTCAGTAAGCTGGTTCTGGTTTATTTGCTTTCATTAAAACCACATTCAATAGATCAACATGAATCAGGTATGACGCACAACCAACCAGGTAAATGATTCCACAAAGTAGGACCTTGGTAATTAAATGAATGACAACCTGAAGAACCAAGGTTGCAAGCTGGAATGGCCAGAAGACCGAGTGAGCTGGAATGCATGGTACGTAGGAGATTCTGCAGATCACAGGACCCGGAAGCACGTAAACAAAGGCTTTCAAAATAAGCAGATGAAGAAATCAAACAGCTGCTAGGTCTCCAAAAAGATCATTTAATGTAACCAGGCAAAGTAAAAATCCACAATATCTTCCAAGCGCTTTCACTCGACCACATGCGAGCTTTCTCATTCTTGGTTTGATTTTGTTTTTAGTTTTGGTAGATTCTGCAGATAATGTGGGCCAAGATGGTGAAAGGAAAGCTGTACTAAAATAAGAATTTTGTAAGTTATATGATGTTTAATAGGGAGATGGTATAAATTCTGAAGAGTAGGAGTAATTTTGTGATGTCTTGGAGTTCCAGCAAGTAAGAAAGCAAGCAAGCAATCAAATAGCAACATTTTGCACAACTTGAAGGCATGATATATCAGAGTCAAAGAGGAGAACAAGTAGAGCATTACTATAGCTCAGCTGAGAAGATATAAGGGTGTGGATACTGTAGGGAGGTTACTGGGAGCAATAAGGTACATCTGGGTAATGTTCTGCAGATGGAAGCAAGATAATCTGATAGCAGCCCAATTGTGGTTCATAGGTTCTTAGTTTCATAGGTGTGTACTAGGCTAACAGCCCTGGAGCCTATATAAGCCTAGCCCAAGAAGATTTCCTGGCATCATGCTGCCCAAAGTTAGTTCCTAGTGCCCCTGTCAAGCAAGACCACTGAAGTGATCTCCAGGGTGAACTTCCTATTGCCCACCCACTCGTCAAGATTTCTCTTAAAGAGGGCCAGTGAAGTGTTCTGCTTGATGTGAAAGGGAAGTTTGTTCCAGGGTATGGGAAGTCTCTGGGTTAGGAACCTGTCCTTCCAGCATGTTCTGTTTATTGTGGTAACGAGGTTATGGTCCCTGGAGCGTGTGGCACGGAGGGATTGGGATTTCTTTCGGTGTAGCATATCTAGCAGCTCTGGATCAGACATGACTTTGTAGGTCAAGCAGCAATCATCTCTAAGTAGGTGATAAGAGACAGAGTATAGCTGGAGTTTATTGAGTCTGTCAGTATAGGGCATGTATCTAAGGCCTAAGATCCCTTTAGTGAGGTATTTTTGTGGCCTTTCCAGTTGTTGTAGGTGTCTAGTGAGGTACATACCAAATGGGGCATTGTATTCTATAATAGGTCTAATGAGGGATGAGTAGAGAGGGATTATGACCTCTTTCTTCCTGGATGAGAAACCTTTTGTAATGAGATGTACCACATAGAAGGACTTTCTGACTACAGTGGCAATGTGGTTATCAAAGGAGAGGTTGGGTCAACCTGTGTCCCCAGGTCTCATCACACTTTGGTGTTTAGTGGACTACCACCTATGTGGTAGTTCATGGGCACCAAATTTTTCCCAAAGGGGATGACAATGCACTTTTTGGCATTGAGCTAAAGGCCATGGTTCTGGCACCAGTCACTGGTGTCAGTGAGGCCTTTTTGTAGAATGTATACATCAGTTGGAGAATCAATAATGGCTCCAAGTTTGCAATCATCTGCGAACTTGGTCAGCCAGAGTCCCTTTGTGTTGGCTTGAACTTCAGAGAAGTAGATGCCAAACAGGAGAAGACCTAGGATCGATCCCTGTGGGACACCACTTGTAAGATCTGGAGTCCGCTACCTTCACAGTGTGGATTCTATCAGTGAGCCAGTTGGCAACCCATCTTATTACATAGGGGGTTCTGCCTAGTTTAGTGAGTCTATCTATTATTCCTGAGTGAGGGATGGTGTCGAAGACATTGGCAAGATCTAGGTAGGCTGTGTGAACTACCTTACCATCATCCACAGCTGTGATGACAGACTAGAAGAAGTCTATCAGGTTGAGCAGGCATGATCTACCTTTCACAAACCCATACTGCATGGGGTCCAGAGTTTGGAGATTCCCTATGTCCTTATTTATAAGGTCCATGATGATGCGCTCCATAGCCTAACATACCAGACTCATCAGGCTAATGAGGTGGTAGTTTCCAGGGTATGTAGTCTCTCCCCCTTTGTGGAGTGGGATGACCATAGCAGTGCATCATTCGGTAGGAACAAAGCCTGAAATGAGGCTGTGAGTGAACAAGGTACTTAGGTGTGGTGCCAGTTCACTTTGTAATTCATGTAGAACACAGCCAGGATATTATCAGGTCCCATGGAAGCTGTATTCTTGGCTTTGGACAGTGTGTTTTTTACCTGTGTAGCCATGATAATAGGGACTTGGCATTCCTCAGGTATTGTGATAGGCCCTTTAGGGGGTGAAAAGGGGGTAAAGTTCACACTAAACCTGTCAGTCAATATGTTGGCAATATCAGTTGGCTCTGTATATGTATTTCCATTGTGCTGTAACTCACAGCAGATCTGATTATTGCCATGTAGATTCTTGACATAACTATAGAATGCCTTGTGATTGTCTTTAGAATCATCAGCAATTTTGTTTTCATAGCTAGCTTTAGGGGATTTGATGATGGATCTCATTTTTTTGCTGAGGCTAACAAAGGAGTTTTTCCAGTCTTGGGACTTCACCCTTTTCTGCAACAGTTTTTTCTTCTGTTGTAGAGTTTGTTTATGGTGGAGGACTACCAGATTGGCTTCCTTTTCTTTGGAGGAGAGCGTCTTGGTTCTGTTTGGTATGGCTTGTTCCATGCACTTGTGTATGTCCTCATACAGTGCCTTCAGTGGTTCTGAATCATCAGCCTGTCATCAAGAATCAACCCAAAATCATGTACCTTTGACACAAATTTAAGTTTGTCACCACAATGGGCAATATCAGGTGACAAAACAGGAAGCAAGGAGTTCCTTAGGGTAACATGCTTTACCATTGTTTTGGCCTTAGGGGTGTTGAGCTTCAACGCATTACTGACTATCCAGTCATGGAAATGTTCAGGATCATAACAAAGAGAAGTAAAGGCAGACACAGCATCCTCAAGGAATGTGAGGTACACTGTGTGTTATCGACGTAGAAATGATATTGCAATCCTCATAAATGTATAACCTCTTCTAGAGGTAATAAGTAAATGGTAAAAAATAGTGGAGCAAGAAGAGAGCCCTGTAGAATCTCGCAGTCCTGAGGGTATGCAGAGGAGGAATTCTTCCCTGAAACTACCCTCTGAGAGTACCTGATAAATAGGATGCAAACCAATCTCGGACAGTTCCAAAGAGGTCACAGTAATTATCTAAATGCTCTAAAAGAACAGTATGGTCCATTAAATCAAATACCAATGAGAGATCAAGAAGGACCAAAACGGAATAATGACCCTGATCCCTCATAACAAAGAGATAATGAAAAATTCTTGTGAGAGCTGTCTCAGTGCTGTACATAGCTCTAAATCTAGACCAGAATGGATCATCAATGGCCCGAATATGCAAAAATAGTCCAACTGGATGTAAACTACTTTCTCAGGTGCCTTACCCAAAAGTGGGAAATTCGGGATAGGACAATAATTGTCAAGGTCATCAGAATCAATACCAGTCTTTTTAAGGACTGGGGTCACTACAGCCTCTTTCAATAAAGAGGGAAACACCCCAAGCTTAAGAGGGGTGGTGATGTTCTCAAAAATAAGTAGACCAATAGTGACCACAAGCAAAGATGGACAAGGGTCTAAAGCAGAAGTAATATTACGCATGCTGGAGATCGAAGAGTATAGGTCTCAAATGTTAGGAATGGCAAACTCCTCCCACACTGAATATAAAAAGCCCTCCCTGTGACCAAAAGTAGAATAAGAGAAATGGTGAGAAGGTAAAGAAGATCTGATAAGATAAATTTTAGCAAAAAGTGGCACGCTACGAGTTCACACTCATTGGGAGAAAAGGATCGTCTAATATCTAGGCAACTATGGTTAAAAGCTGGTCAACCCCTTTAAATAAGATGAGTGACCTATTACCTGCCTGGGCAATATGATGAGAAAGCCAAGCAGATTTAGAATGACAGACTTTGGAGTGATGTATACAGAAGTCTATCTTCTAAAAGACTAGCTTGATCAGCACGTATGCCCACTAAGTGGTGGATTCAGATTTGGGAAAAGGATTTTGGGAAAACAGTGTTTAGAGGAAGACTGAAAACAAATATGTGAAGCTTCGAGCTGAGCAACAAAATTTAGAACCTTTCAAATTTTTGGCTGGAGATGCTGGAAATGCTTCTTTACATCTCTAAGGCTAAATAAATTTCAGTAACCAAATAAGATGGACAACTCCACATAATCAGATCTAAAGAGTTCTGATGAAATTTAGTTTTATATAGTAGACAAAATGCTTTACTTTGTTAACTAAAGCTCTTATACAAGTCTCTCCCCACATATTTTATTTATTTGGCTAAATAAAATGTTCCCTGTGGTGGATAGCAGCTGCTGGAGATGTGGGCAAACCAAATAGGAAACTGAAAATGCATTTTTGAAGAATGCAGTAAATTTAGGCAATTCCAAATAAGTTTGGAGGGATTTCTAGGAAGCATATCAGGATATACATGGCAAATGAAGGAGAAAATTATTTCCTAGGTAGAATAAAAAACACTCAAGCAATGGACCAATTTAATGGTCTAATCAATTTGTTACTGATAGTTGCCAAAAAAGTGATTACAAGGACATGGAAAACAGAACATGAACCAATAATTTAAGAGATGATAGAAATAAAGAAATGCTATATGGAAGCAGGCAAAATATTATCAAAAGAGGTCCAAGGTAAATTTCATCAAAAATAGAGAAAGTGGGAAGAGATAGCAAACAAGAATGAAAATAATTAGTAGAATGATTAGAAAACAAAAAATAAAAAATAAAACAAAAAAGATGAAAAGGCCGAATAAGAAAGGTCTGAAGGCAAAGATGGGCAATAAACATAGCAAACACAAAGAAGGAAATGAGAAGTGTTAAATACAAAAACAGGCTAAGCCAAACGTAAACAAGGATAAAACCAGAAAGGCTTGGTTAACAAATGTTATGATCCCAGGCTCTGTACTAGTGCATTGTACATAGTAAAGATGGAAAATGGAAAATGAAAATCTTATATTAAAATTGCTAGGTCAGCCGCGTGAGTAATGGGAAGCTGAACCGTACATGAGGATTGCACATCCGTTGTACAAGATGTATCCCACCTAACTTTTAGCTGCTTTGAAATATTCTCCCTCGGTCTTGTAGTGATCCTGCCAGTTTTGTACTAAAATCCCCCCCAACACAGAACACACCCCATCCCTTTCAACAATCCCTGATTTTACAGGGTGATTCTACTGCTGTGTCTTACAGGTGGCCTATCCTTCATAACTCACAAACTATTGCAGTAATTGAAAAGTGCCAGATTTTAGAGCTTCATGATTCTTATTATGTAACAAAACACTTGTATGCTAGAGGGTCATTTAGTACAGTGGCTTAATGTTGCAGGTATTAGAATGAAGGGTACATGGGTTTGATCCTTTTCTCAAATTTTACTTTACATTTTTTTTTCAAACATATTAGGTAACATTTTAAAGTCTCCCTGGTGTCTATTAGTGACACAGATAACTAATATACTGGATGTGCATTGTGAGGGCACAAGGCTTGAATCTTTTTAAGTGCCTTTTTAGGGCATGCTATATAGATTATACCTGGTTTCTAGTGTACCCCCCACCCCACTTGTTTTGTTCTGCAAAACTTTGCTCATAATTTCTAAGTGCCTTCAAGGCATGATAGTAAAGCACTATCCCTGGTGTTTAATGTTTTCCCTGCCACAGGTCTTTTGTGCTGAAAAACTTAGTTCATCATTTTAAGTGCCTCTAAGACACTATATAAAGAATTATCCATGGTCTTTAGTGCTCTTCCATTGTTGCCGTTAATTAGTGTGTGGGAAAGTGGAAGTATGATAGTCTCTTCAACATGTGCACACTCACACACACACACACACACACACACACACACACACACACACACACACACACACACGCATACCCACTCACTCACTGTCATACAGCAAGCACACTTATGGACAATTTATAAGATGGTCAGTTGACTTATGGCACATGTTTGGGATGAATCTAGAAAAGCTGACAGGGAAGACTAGACAGGCTCCATAGAGGAGGCACATAGGACTGGATAATCAAGTGTTGTAGGGCAGCAGTGCTAACCGGTACACCATTGTGCTGTAGTTTATGTTTAAATAAATAGTGCAGCAGACATCCACCATCATATCCCCCACTATCTTAGCCTTAAGTATGAAGAGTGATTGGAACTTGCTAATTGTTGTGAATATGTGTAGTGCTTCTATGTTGACGAATCAAGCCCAGATTGTCATGACCATGCTGGTTCAGACTAATGTCAAACAAGTTCAAATAATAGTCGAACCACATGAGTTATGCCCATTTCATAAATGAACTGTAATGTTCATTGAAGACCAGCCTTTTCTGAAAAGTTTTAGTATTCCTTCTTCCAGCTGCCGATAAGCTTTTCATTTTCCTATTGTTTTTGGCTTTACTCCACCATTTTTACCAGTACCTCACTGAAACAGTAAGTCTAAAAAACATAACTCTCTATTTCTTTATTTATTCCAAGATTAGTATGCCCATTACCTAGATCCAGCTTTCATATTTCATTGACCATTTATCTGTTCATCTTAATGTCCATCCCTTGTATATTCATCCTGACCTTGACACCTATTTTTCTGTACGAAATCTCAGACTGTACTCTTCTGCAAGTTCACCCACTTGTTATGCACTTGGTATTCCTACCCCCTCTTTATAGTCCCACCCCTCCACTCACGTACACACGCACACACACACACACACACACACACACACACACACACACACACACACACACACACACACACACACACACACACACAAACACTCATACATGCATATACACACACACGCGCGCGCAAACACACAAGCACACACACACTCATACATGCATACACACACACACGCACACACACACAGTCACATATGCATACACACACACATTCATATATGCATATACACACACACTCATGCATGCATATGCGCGCGCGCGCGCACACACACACACTCATTCATGCATACATACACACACACACACACACACACACACACACACACACACACACTCATGCATGCATACATACACACACACACACACACACACACACACACACACAGTGTTATATGACTCAGCCAAGGCATGGTACTTTTTCACATATTATTTATTGTGTCTATCTTCAGATCCACTCCACTCAACCTTTACTTTACTTGTTTACATTTTTTCTTAGCTTCATATCTAAAGTGCTAGTTCTGCAAACTGATTTCTTTGTAGCTGTACATTTTAAAACATTTTTGCTGCAGTTACATTTTTTTGTATCAGAGTAGACTTCTGTGACATACAATCACAGAGGCATTTCACACCTCATTAGTGTAAGTGCTGCCAGTTATGAATGAGTTATGAACACCCCCTTTAAATACTGCACCACTAATGAAATCATCTTACAAACTGATCTTCTACTTTACCATAATTAAAATGGACATCAATTAAAAAAATCAGTTTGCAATCACACATTCGATGCTTGGAAGGTCGAGTCAAGCTGTGGAAACCCCACGTTCTGACTGTCAGAATGTCTAATACTGACATCACTGACTGTCCGATCTTGCCCTCCTTGCAGACTCATATTAGCACTTGATACTGGGTCTGGAGTGGTAGGGAGTGTCTGCGTTCAAAATAGTTTTCCGGCTTGCTGGTATTCAGCATGCTGACTTACAGGGAAAGGTTATGGTGAATGATTGACTCGACCTTCCAAGCCTTGACCATTCAGTAGAAAATAAAAAAAATCTGATCTTGTCATTAAACCCAGTGAACCCCTTACTAATTATTGGTTTCTTCCTATTCAGCTCCTTGTCCAGTGTTTCCAGTATTTCAATAACTTTTCCATTTCCACTTTGATTGTCAGTTTTAGTCTCATCACTTACCATCATACCTATCATCTCTCAAAGCAGTTTCCTGTGTGGCATTTTGTCAAAAGTCTTTATGAAATTCAAGTATATAATACTTAGTGGATTCTTTTTGTCAGCCACATCATCAGTGATGTAGTCAAAACATGCTAACAGGGTAACATATCTGAGATATTTACTTTGTTAACCCATGTTTTGTTTGTCCATGAGTTCAAGCAGCCTACCTATAAGTATTCCTTTTCTTCAATTTCCGAAAGAAGGGAGATAAACTAATTTAACTGTAAATGTCTTGGTCTTGCCTGTATTCTATAACAGTAGCACCTCTATCATACCCTTCAGCACATTTCTTTACCCAAAGTCCAGGAAAACAGGTGAAAATTGGCGCACAGCATTTTGAAATGCCCTACAAGTAATTTGTTGTCATTATATGTATGTAATATACCTGTTACTTCTCATCAACCTGTGCTCATTTTTCTACCTTTTCTTTACTGCTACAGCTGTCTGAGAGTCCATATACCTTCTTACATTTTGTATCTAATATTCTACTGTCTTGGTCTTATCTGAGAACTGTTAATCTTATTTCAGCTTTGCAAGGGCATGCATACTTACAAATATTTCAGGCAGGGGCAATGCTGCCCTTCTAGCCTTACAGTATACCAAAACATTTATTATGATAATCAGTGTCCAGGTTGTTTTTAAAAATATCTAAACTAGTGCTTGCTTTAATCGAATGTTCTAGTTTATTCCATGCTACTGACCCAGAGAACCAATGAGTACATCTTTTATTGCCATGTAATCTTCTACATAGGTTGTCAGATGATTCTGTACCATTTTTGATAACCCCAAAGAGGTAATTGTTTTTAAGTGCCCTGTATACCTAAATAAGGTCTCCTCTTAAAGATGATGTGCACACTGACAAAACTGAATGAAGAACCTAAATTCAGCTTCATCCATTTTAAGAAGTTTGCTGATGGCTAATAGCTCTATCTTCACATATGCTTACAATTTTATGTGAAAATAGGACTTGCAAATATCAATGCTGTCGAAGATTTCCCATCTCTGCTTTTGCATTTTAAAGAGTTTCAAATTGCATTTATTGGGTTCATGTGGCATATTCACTTCCCTATTATATCTATTTCCTCTTACAGCTGTAGTTGGGAAGGTATAGTAGGAAAATGTCTATGAGTTTTTGTTTTTTTTTTTTTTTTTTTTTGAGGTTCATTTAACTCAGAAAATGTCTAAGAATGAGCACTCCACAAGGACAGTAATATTTAATGGATATAGCTATACATCCCTGCATATTCATTAAATAGCATTTGTATCCAAGTGGCTGTCCTTGACTTTTGTCTACTTTTTTAAATTTAGCTATTTATTTACATTTTATGCAGCCAACAGAGCACTAAATGTTAAGCAGCCCCAACCTCATGTTAGGCATGATGGTGTGGGTGCACATAGCCATTTAAAATCATGGATGGAATACCCCTAACTTTGACAGAAATTTAAACTATGAAAAAAGCAGCATTTTATTTTATTTTTTTTTTATAGTGAAAATGGTAATCTGTGAGGCCAGCAACTTCTTGAGGATTTGGAATGGTAAATTATACAATCACACATGATCTTTAAATGTATATATAAGATATTGTACAAGTTTAAACATTTTTGTCTTTCATAATAACTTAAATTTTCACATCCATGAATGCCCTTGGCATATTTCCAGTGTACTCTTTCCAATTTACTCATGCTTGTTTTAAGTTTTCCATAATATTATTCCATGCTCAAGTTTGGCTCTAATGTAACTAACAAACAATGTTTTCATCATTTCTGATTTCCTAGACATTATAAGTCTTTTTATACAACCTATAGTTCTAATAACTATCATTTACCAAATGGTTTACATGGCTTGAAGAAATCAAAGCTGGGTCTACCTATATACCCAGGTTCTGAAATGATTCTATAGTTTCAACCACTGTGAGCCATCCTAAATATTCACTTTTCAGCATATGTCTCCGAAATCTCATATGCTTAGTTTTTTTAATGTATTTATTTGCATATTTCTTCTGTTCTCAAATGGTCATTGTAGTCAAGTTCTTTTGCAGGCAGGTCCTAGTAGTAACACATTGTAATCAGATTATCCATTTTCAGGTCATCTGCTTATAGACTGTAGAACACCTCAGATGAAAATTATAGATCTGAAATATACAATCTAAACATGTATCAGCCTAAGAGGATGTATATGTGGAACATGGCTCAGCGCTGAGCACAGACGGTTGATATGCCTACTGTGTCTGCAAATAGGGACATAAAAGAAAACAGTGTTCAGAGAAAAACAGTGTCATCAAACAACATGGCTAAATAATTGATAACTACCATAAGCACTGAATAGCTCAAAAATAAAACTATCTTATAGATATGAAACAAAATAGAGGAGACATTAAATAAGGTTGGTAGGATGAATAAGGGCCTTCAGACCTGGCTGAAAAAGAAAACGTTGAGTTACTTACCTCAGAAAAAGAATCTTCAAGACTGTATGCTAGCATACAGCATACAATAACTTCAGCTCTAAAATAATTAGTCATTTCATCCAGATGACTATGAATTTAGTAACTTGAGAACAGGTGCCAAAGGTAAACTGAGCAAATTATGAATATTCTTGAACATGTGAAGAGAGGAAACATTGACTTTATAAGGAAAAATATGCTACCCACACTGAGCACACTCACACTGGTCCATCAGCTCAGCATATATCATATAGAGTGTGGCCTATATCCTGCCACTTCTGTTCAGATACAACTAAACAAGAGCTATTAAAGTAAACTTTTGTGTTGAAGGAAGTCAAAGTAAACAGCTGGAAAATAAAAACATTTCAAAACTTCTCGCAGAAACTTCACAGCAAAAGAATTACATACTACCAAGCAAGAGCAATATTTAAGAAGTTGGCTAGAGTATGTAGACGTTTGTAGTACTTTAGACTGGTGGTAGCAGTTGCTATCCAAACCCAGTTGTCAGTTCTATAAAATTTAAATCTGGATCAGATGCATAAATTGTGATGGAGGCACATAGTCAATGTCCCATGGCATCTTCTTTTAGTGGCAATAGGAGAAACAGCATTAAGATTTTACTAAAACAGATGCAGGCCATTGGTGTAGAAGAAAATGTTGAGGATCAGTGTAATGATTAAAGTGTTTACCTCACAGACACAAGGTACAAAGTCTGATTCTCACCTTTGGAAGGGAAATTGGCTAGGTTTAAAATGGCGCACAAGGGCATCAAGCCTCGTACTTTCCAAAATGAACCTAAGTCAGTGGCGGCTGGTGACTTCAAATCAAAGGGGGGGCTGAAGGAGACAGCTGAATGGGTGGGGTGAATGGGAAGGGGTGTGGCCAACTAGAAAGGGGAGGAACACTGCTCAAAACCACAAAAACTGTAACTTTAATAAAATACACTGCCCTGGGTGCCAATTGCCAAACTGTTATTATGAGAGTCCAATCAGACAAAATGAAGTGTAGAAGAAAAAATATTTCAATGCATTGGCTGCATGACAGCTTACTTAATATCTAGATGGAAACAAAAAGGTTGTGAGGCATGAAAAAATAAATTACTTTTTAAATACATTACTGGAATACCAGTCAAAATCAAGTATAAGAAAAACAAGCAGCACTCAACTCAAGCCACTTCTCCTTGCACTGCAGTTCTATTTATAATTTATATTCAGCTTTATTAAGGTGCCAAGTAACATGCTGAAAGTAGCAAACTCTGTGATACCCCCACTTGTAAAAATGTTTCTTATCCAAAAAAGACCTGCTGCCTGACAACATCTGTCTACTTGTTTCATGGGGAAAACATGATCAAAGTAAAAAATGAAAAGCAAACAAGAAACAAGCTCGAGATACAAAGGATTACTGCACAGGTTATGGACCACACATGATAGATTGGCATTCTGTTTAGTTTACAGGTAAAGCCTGTAAAGATGACTGCAAGTCTCCAACAAATGTAATGAGCTTCTTAAAATAATGTAATCCTGTCCTGTATTACAAATACTGTCATATGCATTTCAGTACCCAAGGCTTATATGTTATCTAGCTATGTAAGTATTCTCTGCATGGCAAAAACAGAAAGGCTTTCAATGTTGGCAATTCTTTAACAGTATGCTTATTAAAGCTTACTTGCATCTTACAATCTCAGACAAGCTTACCTGATGGTCATTAAAGCATTGCTACTTAAACAAAGAGCAACGGACGCTTTCTGAATAATAATAAGCATAAATCAACAGTATAAAAATATAACAGAAACCAGAACATTCTGCAAAATCAAGGACAGATGAAAAGCCACTGTAGTACTTGTGTCTACCTTGGTTGGAGGATACTCTGCACATTTACACTGCATAACTGCTCCTTTCATTGCTTGGACACATCCAGAGTCACTACATGGGGGAGTGGGGTGCAACAAGTATGTCACAATTTGAAATGTCTCTGGCCGACTGAGATGGCCCTGACACATTTGTCATACCTCTCAAACTCAGAGCAAGAAATCAGGACAAAGCCATACACAGAAGTGGGATAACGGCCCAAAAATAAGGACAATTTTTAAATATTGCTTTTATAAACTTGGAAAGATAATAGAATAGGTCTTGCATTAGTATGAATTTTCTGAAGGGTATGAAGTCTGAAACTCAAATGTCTGTCATTATTTTCTAACTTCAGCCTTTAATGATTTGTCACTAATTTGCCAAAAAAACACAATTTTATGAAAAATGGACCAAACGTGATGTAAAAATATAAAATAGCCACACAATACAGCTGGGAACCTGTCAAAGAAGGGACATTTTTTTAATATTAGTACTGCTAACTTGAGCAGCTGACAAAATAAAAGAATCTACATGCATTTCTGAAATAAAAGTAATCTATAACTCTGATTATTACAGTTATTTATTAATTGTAAACCCTCCATGTTTTCTTCCAAAATTGCCATTTTGCAGAGGGATTATTAGGGGAAGAGCAACATTTTGAACCAAACTTGGGGACAGTTGAGAGGTTTGGATATGCCTAATTCTATAAAGCAATTTATTTGCATGTACCACTCAACCTGTTAATGCAGGAAATCTGGACAAGGTCAAATATATTGGGGGAACATATAAACAGTACTAAAAATTGCTAAACTGAGACAGTTGATAGAATAACAGGTCTTGCTTTAGCATGCATTTTTCTGAAGGTTATGAAGTCTGAAACTCTGTGTCTGTCATTATTTGGTAGCTTAATTCCTAAATGATTTGCCAGAAAACCACAAATTTTATGAGGAACAAACCGAAAATAAGAAGCAAAAATCTATTCATTCTTTAATAATCTGAACAGTTGAAAGGTATAGTTCAGCCGGGACTGTCTATGAGTTTGCCGCCCTTCTCACCTCACAAAATCATGGTCAAATGGATCCCCCCCCCCCCCGCAACCATTCCAATGAGCCATTACTTGACTATTTCACCCCATTTACCATAAACACTAATAATGAAATACTTCTGCGATGATTTGGACTTCATTTGAAAGTTTTATTTTGCATTTTACAGCGCAAACACTAATAGATATCTGCTAAACAAAGAAAGGCAGTTTCACAATGAAAACAGACTTAGCATTATAACTTATCTGCCCTTGAAACTCACATTCATTGAAATAGCATTGAAACCCACATT
Source organism: Protopterus annectens (assembly GCF_019279795.1). Classification (NCBI taxonomy): domain Eukaryota; kingdom Metazoa; phylum Chordata; order Ceratodontiformes; family Protopteridae; genus Protopterus; species Protopterus annectens. The sequence goes on from NC_056745.1 coordinate 154,388,432, forward strand.
CAAAGAAAATATATTTTGCCAGTGGCAGATAAAGATTAACTTTGGGCTGTTTTCAAATCACAGACCCCTTGCACAAGAAACATACACATGCTCTTTGATACACCTTCCTGATTGTATTAAATTATATTCCTTGTACAGTAGACTACAGTTTTAAAGGGTGTTTTAAAATGTATTGTTTTGAACATTTTTCCTGTAAACAAAGACATAAAATGCATGCACCAATAATGACAAAACTGCCCAATTCACAACATTTCCATCATAAAAGTCTACTCAGTCTTCTACAGTCCACCAGTATCAGTAAATATGCACAATCTCTGAAGAAGTAAAAGTCATCTAAATAATTCCACATTAAAGAGATCTGTAACTAATGTAGAGGTTGCTGCTAGCAAACAAATTTATATTTCATTGTTTCATCTACCTTGAGGAATGAATTGCCTATGTTACACTAAAAAATGATAAGCTAATAATACTGCAATAGGGAATGGATGGCAAACTGATAACAAGTTCATAGTTACTAGGTATCTTCACCAAAAAGTACTGCAGCATCCACCCCCTTTGCAACACAGTACATTATCAGCAATGCATCTACCTACTGTGGGAGTAGAACCCACAGCCTTCTGCATCAAAAGAAGTACATTACCTGTTGTGCTATTAACAATGCAAGCAGACTTAGCATAAGTAGCACTAAACTTTTGCTCCCCTGCAGCTCTCACCTCCTTGTAAAATCTAGTCAACACTCAGCTGTAACTCTGAACTTTGCAGCACAAGAAAAGAAATCTGTAAAAAGCCAAAATTTATTGAGGGGGGAGACAAAAGCCCAAAAAACAGGGACACATTTTAAACATTGCTTGTATAATGTTGGAAAGTTGCTAGAATAAAATGAGTGTTGCCACCATACATTTCACTGCCAAAATCTTGAACCCAGGACCCTGTGCAAAACAGTCAGAGCAACATATCACTATCCCAAATCATCTGTTTTTTGAAAGAGAGGAAGACTGAAACTTAAATGGCTACCATTTAATGAATTCAGTTCTCACCATAGCTGTCAACCTCTTAGCAAAAACCACTTGGACAAAGCCAGTAATGGGGGAATACAGCCCCCAAACATATTCATTGAATTCAGTTCTTACCATAGCTCTCAACCTTAGCACAAAAACCCTGGATGAAGCCAATAATGGGGGGACACAGTCCCAAAAATAGGGACAAATTTCAAATATCCATCTTATAAACTTAGAAAAATTGCTAGAATAAAAGGTTTTGTGTTACCATGTACTATCTGAAGAATATGAAGTCTGAAATTCAAATGCTTGTCATTTTTATTTATTTAACATTTATTAACCAGGAAAGTCTGACTTGGAACAAAATCCAATTTTCAGCAGAGGCCCAGGGAGAAACACTCCAGAAACATGTTTGTTGTAAGATGGGAGAACACTAGAGGAAACCCACACAAACACAGGGAGGACATGCAGACTCCACACAGAAGGCACCCCAACCAAGAATTAAACCAGAGAACCTGTAGCTGTCAGGCAACAATGCTTCCACTGCACCACTGCACTATTCATAGGTTCATAGGTAGGTGCTAGGCTATCAGCCCTGGGGCCTATACAAGCCCAGCCAAAAAGGTACCCTGGCTTTTGCCACCCAAGAAAATTATTTTCCTGTGCCACTGTCGAGCAGAGCCACAGAGGTGATCCTCGGGGTGAATTTCCTATTTCCCTACCAATCATCAAGATTTTTCTTGAAGAGTGCTAATGAGGAGCTTTGTTTGATATAGATAGGTAGTTTATTCCAGAGTATGGGAAGTCTCTGGGGCAGGAATCTATCCCTCCGGCATGTTCTGTTCATTGTGGTGACAAGGTTTTGGTGCCTAGAGCATGTAGCTCAGAGGGATTGGGATTTCTTTAACTGGAGCATGTCCAACAGCACTGGGTTTGACATAGCTTTGTATGTTAGGCAGAGATCACCTCTGAGTAGGCGATATGCGATGGAGTAAAGCTGGAGTTTTTTGAGACGGTCTGCATAGGGCATCTGTTTGAGGCCGGTAATCCTCTTTGTGAGGTATTTCTGTGGCCTTTCCAGTTGTTGTAGATGTCTTGTGAGGTACACACCAAAAGGGGCGTTGTACTCTATAATGGGTCTAATGAGTGATGAGTAGAGGGGAACAAAGGGGACTGTGTAAAGACAAAAATACAGAAACCACAGATTTTATGAGGAATAGAACAGAACAAATATGAGGCAAAAATCTGCAATTTTTTTTACAAATGGTGGTGGGTAGGGAATTCAGGCTCTTGCCACCTGGGCCCAAGGTACAGGTTTCAAACCTGATTCTCTACCCACCACCATATAGCAACTGGGGCATTACACACACACCCTCTGAGCTCACATACAGTTCCATACCTTATGTCAAAGCCCACATTGAGATATTCCTTTCTGCAGTTCCAAATGTCCATAAAACGATGTCAGTACCATCCAAAAGCCCGTGCAGAGCACGTTCTTCCCATGAGAGCTAGCTGGGTGCTACCCAGCCTGCGGATGTTGCAGTCCAATCCCCTTCCAGTATATGCAGTTGTAACTGCATAGACTTCTTGGATATTTCTGCAAAATGCTTGCCTCCTAATCTGGACTGTTGGTGAGACAGTCTGGATTCTGTGCACATGCTCCAGACTGGTTCACCAGCAGTCTGAATATCGGGGTATGCCATGGGTGCGCATGCATGATGTTCAACGATGTGTTTTTGTTTTTTATTTTTTTATTTTATTTTTTATTTTCTTTTTGTTTTACAGCTGGGGGGGCTGCAGTCCTGCAGCCCAATAGCATGAACTGCCCCTGACCTAAGTACTGTACCAAAAGTAAAAGGAGAGAAGGGGACAGACTTGAAAGTTTTTTGGAAGCTCTTCGGCCAAGAAGAAAAGAACACATATATAATAGGTAAAATGCGATGGCTGAATCATGCAAATAGAAGCCACACAGCCAGCCCCCTCACCGTTAATGGACTGATTTGACAACAACTCCCCAGTTTAGAAGAATCAATGTAAAACACAGCTGTAGAAAGTTTGGCAAAGAAGAGAGAAGCCAAACACTTCTTAAAAGAAGTAGCTTGGATGAAAGCCAATATGACAGCAGTCAGAGAAAGAAATCAACTGAAGCCAGATAAATGAGTCTGGTGTTAAGAAAGCAGCAATTGTATAAAAGCTAACTGACCCAAGATAATCAGGGGACAAGACTAGCATTTTTCAGTAGTTTTTAAGCATGACATTGGTGGGAACTGCTAGGATATAAGCTGAAATCAGTGAGTTACATGTTTGTTTCTGACAGTATATTGCTGATTTCTTACCACAGCTTAAATAAGATTGATTGGTTGTGAGGTGATCATGGGTTAACAAACTGCAAATTAAATACATAAATTATCAACTTATTAGTATGTCTTATGGCAGAACAAACTAAATGAAAACTCCAGCCAAGCTAGACCTCCCAAACCTCCTGTAACAGAGGCACATGGGATATATGCATAGGACCCTTATGAATATCAGGTGTTTCAGCTATATGTCAATTCTTTTTTACATTTGAAGTCATTTTAATGGACAATTTCAAGCCAATACAGCCAAACGCCACTAGCTATGGATATGCATTTTTCGGCCTTGTTATGAACCCATCACCATAGCATAAGCAGAGTGTTTGACTAAGCATAAGGAATACAGGGTTGTTATACCCAGCTGATGTCCATTATCATTAGGGTGACTGCAAAATATCCCAACTAACAAATTAAAACAAAGAGTTAGAAGATCACACTGAAAAACCAATCAGAAAAAACTAAATGAAAACTCCAGCCAAGCTAGAACTTCCAATGAGTGACCTCCCAAACCTCCTGCAACAGAGGCACATGGGATATATGCAAATGACCCTTATGAACATCAGGTGTTTCAGCGATATGATGATTCTGATTGCCCATGACTTTTACATTTGAAGTCATTTTAATGGACAATTTCAAGCCAATAAAACCAAACCCCACTAGCTATGGATGTGCATATTTCGGCCTTGTTATGACCTCGTCAGCAGAACAATACATTTCAACAAAGCAATGCATGAATCTTTTGTTCATTTGGCTGATTGTTTGCTTTCCTGTTTGGTAAAATGACTTGCTTAGAGCCACATAGTAGGCAAATGAAGGTGGATGGAATTGAACCCTGTAACTTGTTTGCTGGATGCTGGCCACAGTTCATTAATTGCTGAGGGCTTCAGCACTTTGTGCTAACTGCCAGACCACCAGTCTTGATGATATAGCCAAGACCACATGATCGACTTTCGGAAAGCCGACCATGTAAAATAAACACAAAAAACACAATGAACACTTGCCATTAAACCGTTATAGCAGGGGGGCAAGCCCCCCTTCACCCCCTGTAACTTAAATATACCAACTCCAAGATCACACTATGGTGCAGAAGAGGAAAATTTTCCCATTCTGCACTGTATGGAGATAGCAGTTCCCCATGGATGGCTTTTCAAAAGTCGATCATATGGTCTCGGCCATATGAATTTTGACTTTGTGAAAAGTCGATCATCTGAAGGGGACCCATATATATATTATATATATATATATAAAAAACTTTGAAAAAAAAAAATAAAACAAAATTTGCCCCAGGAGGGGGTGCTACAGGAAACAAACACTGGAGACAGGAGCTGATTGCTGAGTGCTTTCATTTGGTTTTATTACTACGGACTTCTTCAGAGCGATACATTAAATTAAAATACTTTGCTGTTTAAAGAGTATTAGGAATACACACAATTGTAAAAACGAGGTGTAGGATACAGAGTTTTGATAAGGTAACAGTGTAAAGAGACTGTCTGAGTGGACCAATGCAAGAAGTGGACAAGATAATCAATGAGAATGTGCAGAGTGTATGTGTGGGCATGTTTAGGAGTACTATCAGCCCAACCATTTTAGTGCACATTTCACATAGATGTGTGTACTATTTCAGGAGTTTCGTGAGAATTGATCTAGTCAATGATTTGTATTTATTTTCTAGGGAATGTAACTTTTAACTACTTACTACTACTTACTACATATATATATATATATATATATATATATATATATATATATATATATATATATATATATATATATATATATATATATATATATATATATATAGATATAGATATATAGGTTTACTATCATATCAGTGATCGCACTTCATGCAAATTATTGTTTCTATGAACCGTAGAAATGAAAACAAAAACAGCGACTGACAAAAATGTTGACACAATTTGAACATTGACCACACTTCCACAACTGCTACTACTTTGCAGTTCGCAGTAAAGAATGATTTTGCAGGGGGGCAAGCATCCCTGCACCCCCACACCTGCTACTTATATATACAAACTCTGAGATTGCACTACAGTAAGGGAAAGGGCACATTTCCTGATCCTCACTATAGTGCGATCTGCATTAAAATGTAGAAACTCGCAACAGCCAATGCTGTAGTGCATTCGCTGTTGTGCATTTCTAATTAAGTATTAAATTTTTTGTAATTATTACATGCAACTGCTTTGCTGTTAAAAGATACACATTTTTGGGGGCACTGTCATCCTATATATACTATCTGACTTGAACTAAACACCGAGAGAAATGCTAGTTGGTGGTCTTGTATGTGAGTAATAATTGGCAAAAGAAATGGTGAGGAGTAACAAATGATGCTAGAATTCTTCAGAATTTGAGATTTGAACCTAAAAGAAGAGAAATGGAAGTAATGCTCTTCATAAGTGCTTGCCTTGCATGGAGAAAACACTGCTATATTGGTGTTACAGTGATATGCGATCAAGCTATGATGGTTACTCGGAGTTGTAGAGTATGGATGGAGTAAAGGAATATCAAATAGCTGAAAGAAAAAATAAAGTAGGTAAAAATGAAAGTCAGAAGGGAAGGAAACAGATAATCTGTCAGTATTATCATGACAAATCCAGATTAAGAGGATCAGAAGGTGGAACAGGGCACTATGACTCCTGAGCAGCTCTTTAGAATTAAACACAGGTGGGAAGGATGCTGGATAACAGAACCACTTGGTCAGCTCTGAACTCACATAGCACTAAACCCAGACATGCATGTAAAGGTGCAAATTGTCTCGCCTACCTCAGGATGGAGGAAGGTAAGCTTGGGTAGAGAGGAAGGATGCCGGGATGGGAGTTGAATGTTGCAAGATTTCATCATGGAACACAGGAAGGATATGTCACCACAATAAAAAAAAGATGTATACAAGGAAAATTGCTGAAAGAATGAGTGAATATTCTTTTAATTTAGAAAGTTAGGCTAAAGAGAAATACGTTAACATTACAAGGAAAAGAATGGGAGGCTATAAGTATGGGGCAAGTAAAGAGAGAAAGAAAAATAGCAGCTGTAATTATGACAAAGGAAAAAAGCAAGGCATGGGACAAATACATTTGCTGAGAAAATTAAAAAAGTAGAACATTTTGTATAATGTTTGTGAAAATGTGGAAGAAATGGAATGCATATGGCCAGAGTGATGAGGCCAAGTAATTAAAAAAGGTTGACATCTAAAAGAAGGAGGAAAAGATACCAAATTGTGAGTTAACTAGCGGTCATATCAATACCATAAAAGTCCAGCAAGAAGAAAGAAAATATGGAAAAGGGGAGCTCTTGAGGTGGCAATGATGAATCTAAGAAGGATGAGAAAACTGACTGCTAGAGCGTTAGGCATGAATTTCAAAGACAATATGCGCTAATGATAAACAGGGATCAGCAAGGCAGCAGAACTGATACATTTCTAATTAGGGTGGTAGCCTAAAAGAAATAGGGTCTATATTATATCATCGAATGCTTAAAAAAGTGAACGCTGATTGATCGACCTATTTTAAGCGAAAGCTTACAATCTTGAACTGTCAGATCAGCGATTTTTTTCCCAAGGAAAAAAAATCACTGATCCAAAACACATACACACAACACAAGCACACCAAACAAACAGAAATCCACACACATACACCTAAAATCTGATACCTAACCCTACACTAAACTATGCACACACCACTAACTACCCACTTACCTTAACCCAAACCCTAACCCTAAGGTCCGTCACTATCGTACACTCACCTCACCCGCTCCCTAACCCTAACTCACTTAAATCCGCCCTAACCCTCATGTCCACTCAATCACACACACACCTAACCCGAGCCCTAACCCTAACTCACCTAAATCACCCTAACACTCACATTCACACAATTGCACACTTACCTGAATCCGACCGGTAACTTTCCACCATAACACTGAAAATACCGAAGCAGCAGAAACGGACAACCAAATTCTTTCCCTAGGAAAAATTTTGAATTTCTGCTGCTTCGATATTTTGCAGTTTCGCGAAAATAAGTTCAATCAATCAGTGTTCGCTTTTTTAAGCGTTCAAGGATATAATATAGACCCAAAGAAATAAGGGTACTTACGTATTATCGCAACCAGATTTCTGAAGTGCCATCATTTGTACATTTTTCACCAAATGATGTCTGTAAACCTAAAAAGGGTTGTGTCAACTGTCAAGTACTAGTGCATCAGATTGTTTTTCACATAGGAAGAGGAATAACGGTAAAATTCCTCTTCCCTGGTAGCGTCCTTTACCAATGTATACACATGACTGCTGCTTCTCAGTCATCCTTAATGTTATAAGTCATGAAAGTCAGCACCTTCCCAACAACACAAGCGGCCTTTTTCAAAACCTTTCCATGGCCACATCGTAATCTGTGATTGTTACATTTTGTACATATTTCACTGAATCAGACAGCATTTACAGGCCCTTTTGTTAATACTGTAACTACCTGTTGGCAGTCAACAAGTTTGAAGTACGCCACAATCTCTGTGTGAAGCAGGATAAGGTTTAACACCCTTCACACATAAGTCCCACTGGGGAGAAAGGCAGCTCTCCCTGAGGGATCAGTGCCCCATCACTTATTATTCCTTACAAGTAGTGTCTGTCAGGCATGTCTGCTTTTGATGATTACTGGCCATGAAAAGTTAGTGTGTATATATTCCTGAGTAAGTTTCCCTTTGCTAACAGTGAATGCAGGATTTGTACAGGGGTGTTCCACTGTGCAAATCACAGAACAAATGAAACGCGCCACCCTGGAATACAAAATGTCACCATTATTCCTCTTTCTACCTCATACCCACTGTGACAGACTACTATGTACTTGTTTACAGACCCATTTTTAGGTTAGGATACCTGTTTCCATACAAACCTAATGAATTATGGCACTTCAGACACTTCGGAAATCTGGTTGCGATAATACGTAAGTACCGAAATAAGAATATGTGAAACTATGGATTTTGTTTATGAGAACTTACAGACATTACTCTGGAAGTGAACATGAAAAGGGAAAGGAATAATGGCTTAGTTTGAGACAGCAAAAATGTCACATGATTAAAACCAACAGTTGTAAAGTGATATAGTAGGCTTGGCCCTAAACTGCACCAGATTAAATAATATTAGACAAGGAGGAGTCTGCTGGGATGCTGTCAAAGCTACATGACAGAAGGGGCTGAAAAGTGGGTAGAAGGGTCATACAGGGGAAATAATTAATAGTATACAAAATGGAGGCTAGGTTTGGAAAACTACAGACAAAAAGTTTTACATAGAAAAGCAAAACAAGAAACTTTAAAATACAAACCTTAAAAAAGGAGATACTGGTGATGGAACAGGAAATCCCACAAAGGAATCCCTGACGGATTAAAAGCCTTGCGTCAATAGATACATAATTCAAGAAGTAAAACAGGGTTAAGCAACAGGATACAAACAAATCGTGGAGGAGGGTGGTAGTTTGTTCAGTCAGTGATTATTAATGAGTGAGGCCAGTTCTCTTTTGGACTGTTTGTCACATGTGTAAAAAAGGAAGATGACCATTGCATGAGCAAATATGATCAAATTTCAATTAAAAAAGCCATAGTTCTACAGGATGGTCTACAAAACTGCATACCATGTGCACATACTAATAACCTCATCTTTAATAGCAGTAAATAAGCATCATTAGATTTTACAAGAAAGAAAGAAATTATGACAGCCAAATTTTAAAATATGATACCATCATTAAACATAGGCTCAAACGTGCATAACAAATTCAACTTTGACTAAAACTTTTTTCATTGCATCACTTTAAGAACTTGAAAAGTCATTTCCTTAGTAGAAAAAATCTATCAGTATACTGTGTTTCCTACAGGTTACTAACAGATGCTGTTTGCATGGGCTACAAGACAATATCTCACCCAGTTCTGCTTGAAAGTGTCCTCCTTATCCTCTTGGTCGAAATCATTGCTAGACTGAGTCCTGAAGTTTATGGATTAAAGGATTAAAAGGCTAAACATATGTGCAAGGAATTAATATGAGATTTGTATAGACTGGGCAATGAAGAAGAATAGAGCAAAGGGATGATGGGCTGGAAAATACAAAATCTGTAAGAGTATGTAGTAGATGTGAAATTGTGCTGTTTTCTTAAAGGTGCAACAGGAAGGAAGAGTTAAAGGTTGCTTTAAAATGGTACAGGAGGAGGATACAGGATGGATATTCATGTTCATTTAATTTGGGAAAATAGACAGAAACATGGAAAAGCTCATTCTTAATTCCATTGTTTGTACGATCAAGTTTTCAGATATGGCTAATTTGAGCTTATCCATTATTTGAATTTACCAGGTTCCTCATTGCATCTCCATTTTAAGACCATCAGGACCTCTTTAGGAAGATTATTCCAAAGTCTGTCAAAGCTTAAGTAAATGAATAACTTCATTAGATGAATAATTCCTAAATGTTACTAATACATAAGATTTATTTCATACACCTACAGGCTTATGAATTGTTCTTGTTGTAATAAAAGGAGTTTGATCGGAAGTTTGAGGGGAGCAAATATATTACATAAACCAACTTTACAAAATTGTTAATTGATAAACTAAATATCCAGGTGATTCAGCTCTCCATCATGCACTACTTCTTCTGTACATTGGATAGATCTGGCCAAGCATTTTATATCCTTTTCACTTGTGCCAGTTGATTCTTTTTATAGAAATAAAATGTACAATATTATTCCAATCAGGACAATTTACAAAGGGTCTAAAGCTTCTATATTTTGAAGCTCTTCATATGAATATCAGGCTTAATATACAGTAAGTCTTTATGACTACACATGCAGCATTGTGATTCAAATTAAGATGTTCCTGCATTGGAGTTGCCAGCTCTTTCACAATAGAAACCTACTTTAGTTGAACATATTCTCTGGGTCATACTTCATAATGGACAGAGTATTACAGTTGCTCTTTAGCAAATTGCTGTTGTTATTGCATATGTTAAGATTATAAAGTGCAAAGTGTAGTTATCAGCCATATAAAGTCAGACAAGAAAAAAGACTTACTATAGTGCATTAGCACAGTTTCCAGCATGAAAGAAATGCTCTGGTATTAACTATATGTGTATGGCTGAGCTATTAGTGAGCCCCAGCAAGAGGACTCGATAAGCTGTGAGCTGTGGACACAAGGCCACACAAATAAATAAATCAATTAATTATTTAATAAATAATTAAATAAACCAAAGAACTAGAACAGCAGAGGGGCCAAACCCATCCCACAAGAGGAATGACTATACAACCCATTCTAAAAGCTCATGACGGTAGCAGAAAATGTAGGGTAGCTGAAACAAGCCATAGGAGGCCAGCAACAGAGGCTAGAGAAACTAAGTACAAGATCTAGAAAACAATAAGGTAGCTCTCAGGTTGGACATGCATGATAACAATAAGAAGCTGAAATAGCTATACAGATTTATTAGGTGGCAAACATGAGTACTGGCTTACTTAGAAGATAAATGTAAATGTTCTAAAATCTAGATCTTGGATATAATGAAGGGAATTCCCATCACAGAACTGACATTCTTCATGTAACAACTGTTTAATGAATGATTATTCCCTGGATATCACCTTACAAGAGTACATAGAGGATAAGGGGGGAAAGGACCAGAAGAAACATTTCCAAATCAAGAGGTCACGTTCCTCTTTTTAACAGGTGAACACAGGAAATACTGACATGTTCCTGTTTTCTAATAGGTGAACAAAGGAAATACTGACACGTTCCTGCTTTCTAACAGGTGAACACAGGAAATACTGACACGTTCCTGTTTTCTAACAGGTGAACACAGGAAATACTGACACGTTCCTGTTTTCTAACAGGTGAACACAGGAAATACTGACACATTCCTGCTTTCTAATAAGTGAACACAGGAAATACTGAGACAAACCAGAATATTGAGGACAAACACATTTAGTGGTATGTACTTAAATATTGGAGAATTTGTCTTATCCCTTTTATAAGAAAGGAAAGGTCAGTCAAAATCCTCAAAATGAAAATACTGGAGCTAAACAAATTGATAAACTATCCAGCCATTATGTTAGTACAGTGAAGGGGGAAGGTGGAACTATGAGCAGAATTAGAGGTGAAAGTTTCATCACAGAGATATCACAAAGCCAAAGTTCCAGAAGCAAAGACAAGACAGTAATTCAAAACTCCAGTGAGGGTGGATTGGAGCTGTGACCTGGAACAAGTAAGGAGGAGAAGGAAGCAGAACAAACACAGAGGATACCTGACAGATGCACTGAGAAGGGGAAAAAACAAAAAAAAAACAAAGGGGAATGGAAACACTGCAAACAACAGGAAAGAGGAAGGAATCCACAGACAAGGTGAGAGCTGGATTAAAAATAGAATAGGCAAACTCACCAAACACAGCAAAAGAAAAAAAACAAAACACTAACATACAATGGAGGACAAGGAGTTGGTTTAAATGCTGGCTTACTGTATGTATATGTACCCATCTATCTAGAGGCAATATAATAGGTTGAAGGTGATATACAAGGGGATGGATTGTAATGGGCCTCACCCTCGTGTAGTGCTGCACAGCTGCAAAGGCCAATGAAGCACATATATGGACTGATGGAAAGTTGCCATGCTGCTACCATACCTGTTGTTTGTTTGAACTTTTTAGTCTTGCGGGTGTAAGGGACATCAAAGAGATGCTGAGGTGTCATATGCTGCAGACCATAGTCAACTGGGACAGAGTACCAGTACATATGGCTGTAACAATCCACATGTGTAAAGCCAGACATATTTATATATATATATATATATATATATATATATATATATATATATATATATATATATATATATATATATATATATATATATATATATATATATATATATATATATATATATATATATATATATATATATATATATATATATATATATATAATATATATACATATATATATATATATATATATATATTATGTATGATTCTGGGTCATGCTACAAGGCTCATTTGTATAGATTCAGTGGCATTTGTTAAACTGTCATGGCAGGTTTCACAGGTACATCATGCACAGTGGGTTGTGATGACCATATGAGGTGAAGGCAGATGAAGTATGCCACGGCCCTGTCTAAGAGGCAGCAACTGGTTTACAACTATGGATCAGATTAAACATAATAAAGACTAATGGTGATGCATGCCAAAGGTAGAACTGGTTACTTAGCAACTAATGGCCACATTGTCCTTACAGGGTAAATCAGCTGCAACTCGTCTACATTGAGTATGGTGATATATATTTTTCTATGCCATTCATTTTTACAGCAGTAGCATCACTGGAATCTGGGATTAGCAAAAAAAGTAGTACTGATACATAGGAAGTTTCTGTCCACTTTCTCAGATGATTCAGTGAATAGGCTGTCCACCATGGTTGTTGGCATGATTGATGGGGAAATATTTGAGCCTGATAATGATGGCTGCCCCAGTATGGTGCAGTCTATGGCCATAGTACCACTGTCAGACATGAGTATAATGTCAGGAATATATCACCCTCCTCTTCAACAGACACTGCTCCATTGTCTATGCAATTCACCCATCATTCACAATCGGATACAGTGGTAGAACAGGAACTGGCCAACACAGCAGTCCAAGGACCACCTTCATTCCCTACGCTCCAGGCAACAGTAGGTGCTGGCAGCTCCCATGAGCAAGGAGACTGAAGTAGTGGTTGTTGAAGCAGTGGTGAAAAATGCTTTGATTCCCACCCCAAACCTGTGTTGAGTGCCTCCATGGCCATTGCACAATCATGCAGGTACAGTCTCAATGCCACCACAGCTATTGCAGAGCTGATAGTTTAGTATCTGGCCTCTGTGATGACCTCAGAGAGGACTTTGCCTATTCAGGTTGCATTTTGGTCAGGTGTCATGGTGACTGTCTGTCCTCTAAGTGCCCATATGCTGCCACACACTATGGGCATTGCTAGTTTCATGCCTGATCCTCTTTTGTCTCTGGTAAGGAAACCCAGTGTTGGATTTTCAGAACATGCTCTATGTCTCTTAGTACCACATCTGCCACACCTACTATTGGTGTATGAAGTACCGCAGCCCACCATGGACACATATGCAGTCAGAGTGGACATGCTGAACCAACCCATGTCATGGCGTATCATTCCTACTCACAGAGTCCTCCATTCAGTGTGCCAGCTACAAACTGTACAAATGACATTCCTCAGGAAGGAGAATATGCATGGTCAGGGAATGTGCAGTGTAGTAGCTTCTGCAGGGACTGAGTTCACCCACATGCCACCTGACCAACCCGTACTTACCTTTTCAAAAGTACTCCACGTTGAAGACACCACCCTCTCTGGGTACAGTTTTTCAAACTTAACACACTTAGTCGGCTGCAGCACACAAGCACACCCCACGCCATTAGCAGTCTTGCACCTATACAGTGCCTGTTTCCAACCTCTGTCACTGTGGCCCTCCCCACCTGTGTATATGATCATATCTGTGTACTGCCCTCAATTTTCCTTTGCCAGGGTATCATGTGTCTGATGTACAGCATGGGAATTCCACTGAAGTTGTAGCATGACCTGTCTGTTGTGTTACATGCATCACTGCTACTCTTTGTTCATAGGTTCATAGGAGGTTACTAGGCTAATGGCCCTAGAGACTTTATAAGCCTAGCCATGTTAATCCCAGGTTGCTGCAATTGCCTTTGGTTAGATGGGCATACTTTACAGATCTGCGCAGACTACCCCAGTCCATGATGGACATTGGTGCCAGCCCCAGGGTTAATTTGCTGTCACTCATCCATTTGTCCAGGCTGCACTTGAATAGGATCATTGATGAGCTCTGCTTCACATGAATCAGAAGTTTATTCCAGAGCAACGACAATCTCTTGGAGACATATCTGTCTCTCCAAAATATTCCATTAATCTCACTGGCAAGTTTGAGAGCTCGAGAGTGAGTGACTAAAGTGCCATTTGACTTGCAGATGTGCAGCATTTCCATCAGGTCAGGGTCAGAGACTGCCCTGTAGGTCAGGCACAAGTCACCTCTCAGTACCCTATATGATACAAAGTACAGTGACAGGGCTTTCAGTCTATCCATGTAGGTCATGGTTTGGAGGCCCTGTATCTTCTTAGTGAGAATCCTCTGTGGTCTTTCTGGTTGCTGCAGGTGTCTGGTTAGTAAGCAAACTGGGATGTTACCTTGTCCCACTGAGGCCATGTTTTTGGCCATGGAGAACACAGATATGACTTGATCTCTAGAGATACTAGTTAAAAAACTGGTGGCAGGTATGCTCCGGGATATAGCTGGTAGGGATAGGAGGGTGAAGTTTGCTCCAAATCTGTCAGCTAGCAGGTTGGTAATATCCTCCGGTATGGTATGAGTGGTACCATCCACTACCTATTTGGCACACAGCTGGGCACTCCCTTTTAGAGTCTGGATGTAGTTAAAGAATGCCTTATGGTTGTCCTTGGCTAGGGATGCTATTGCAGTTCATAATTAGCTTTGCAGGACTTTGCAAAACTTCTGATTTGCTTGTGCAGTCTGTAGAGGGAATTCTTCCTCTTCAGAGGCAGCTGCTTCGTGTTCTTGGACATCAGTTCCTTCCTTTTATTATATAATCTATTTATACTAGATGTCAGGAGGGCCTGGTTTTAATCTGGTTAGGTACAGCAGAGTCTATACAGTTGTTAAGATGATTATACAGTGCATTTGTGTATATCTCTGCATAGGAGTCATTATTGCTTGTGATTTCAGGAGGTATAAAACTTTTAATACCATCACTTAATAGGCTGTAGTTTACTTTGGAGAAGTTCCTTAGTTTTTTGCTTCTTTGGGGGTGTGGAGTCCAATAGTTACTTCGAACAAAAATGATTTGTGGGCTGATTTTACCAGGCATGGCATCACATAGGGTCCAGTGCAGAGATCACCCATGTTGGTGAGTACTATGTCAAGGACATTAGAGCCCCTTGTGGGGGTGCAGACTATCTGTTCCAGAGCATTTGCATTGACAAAGTTCAGGAACCTCTCGGTGAGCATTTTTGAGCTTATGTATGTTACACAGTTGAAGGAGGGATAATTGAAATCTCCCATAACTAAGGTGTTGGGCTGTATAGCAAGTGACTCCAGTAAGTCCAGGTAGGCATTGTGCTTTTTCTTGGTTCATGGTAGGAGACTTATAGCTAGCAGTGATGTGGTAGGAAGTTTTGTCTATATTTAGTTGGGCATGGAGTAGTTCAAGAGAGTCATACTGTTTGATCAATCTCAAGGTGTACTTGGCTTTAATGAAGATAGATAAACCTCCACTTTTGTTTCTTTCATGCTCATTCAGAGGTCTGAATGTGTGGAAAGCATTGTAGCCTTGCACAGCTGGGGTGCTCTCTGCAGCCTTAAACCATGTTTCAGTGACTGCACAGACATCAGCATCTTCCAAGGTGAGAAGTGCTTCCATGGAGTGCAGTTTTGTATTTAGACTCCTAGCATTAAGCAGCAGAGCCTTGAGTTTGTCTTGAGTGGATTTTGGTATGTCAGAAATGTTGTCATTTTGACATTGCCTTAAAAGGCACTATGGGGAGGCAAACACTTTAGCCAGTATCCAAAAGTCTAGGGGAGACAGGTGCACACCATTTCTGGAAAAGCAGTGTAGCCTATTGACCATATCTTCCCAGCCTGACAAAGACTGGATCCTCCTGTACTGACACCAGAAGCTAAGCCAATTGTTGAAGTCAATTATTTTTTGTTTATATTGTGGCATCATCCTGGGTGAAAGTAGAATGCTGCTTATGGCTAGGGTCATACCTGCCTGGGACACATAATCTGAGAGTTCAGTCATGTCTCTCTTCATATAGTCCAGGAAGGTTCATCTCAAATCATTCACCTCAATATGGACTAAGACAGAGTCATAACAGTACTTCTTGTTGAGTGACCTGAGTGCATGTGTGATCTGATGGATCCTGGCACCCAATAGGCAGCTGATCGTGACCTCCTACTTGTCCATCCTGGTAAGGGTGACATCTGTGTGTCTCAATATGGAGTCTCCTATGACCAAGACATTAGATTTTGAGGTGTTTTGCCTTAGGGGGTTATTTGGTGAGACACCGATATGTGTGTTGGTATGTGAAGTGGTTTCTGTACTTGTTGAGGTGTGTGCAGATAATCTGCAGTTGGGAGGACTCATGCTTTGGTAGGCATCTAGTGAGTACCTCTCCATATGTGGGTTTATGTTTTGTGCTCTGAACTTGTGTGACAGGTGACGTGCATGAGCTGACAACCTGTTTGATGTCTTGTTTTTAGTTACATGACAGGATTGTTTCCAAATTGATAGTGTAATTACACTTCTCACATATGATTTTTGTCAGTGTACATGAGGCAATTACTACATTGCCTCAGGATGCTCAAGTCAATCAGGCTGGCCAGAGAAATGGTACGAAAGTGACCACCCATAATAACAGGTTTATACTGTAGTACTGTTGGGGAGTGGGTAAGCTGCATCAGTTTATGATGTGGGAATAACAGAGGGGCTTATTCTGTTGAAGGTTTAGGGTGAGGAGCTGTGGTGATGCTTTTTAGTGTGTAGTTGACTTGCCTGCAGAGCAACAGGGGACCTGGGAGGGTTCTACTGACAGACATCTAAGGAAAGTTTAAGTTACCAGTGTGTTTGCATCTATACAGGGCAGCCCAGACCCTCACTCTGTGATGCTCAGCTACACGCAAACACAACACTTAAATACAGGCGAAATTCAACAATTTTAGGACAAACTACCAATGGGAAAGCAACAAGCCCCAACTCAGATGGGGCCTGAGCTACACACTTCTGCCACAAGGGTGCAGAGAGGCCAACTTAATGTAAGATGGCTGGTTTAGAGCACAGTGATACCAAACAGCCTAGATTAAGCATGTCTGAATCTAGCCTATGCTATATAGAGCAGTAGTACATAATTTCAAAGTGCAGAAAAAATGCAGACGTAATCAGCAAAAATGAAGCAGCAATTCAAATAAATACAGTTAACAAAGTGCAATACAGGCTTTAAATATACTTATTTTTCAGTTGTTTGCAGTGGATACCTTAGATTTCAGTTCAGATGCACTCCATAGCTCTGGCCAAAGTCACCAAACTATGAGCAGTTCCAGTTAACTGAGAGCAAACCCTTGCAAATGCGAGGCTTAAATACAGGTGAAATTCAACAGTTTTAACACAAACTACCAAAGGGAAAGCCCCAAACTGAGTAATTCTCCAGCAATCCTCAACTCAGATGGAATCTGAGATACGCGCTTCTGCCACAAGAGTGCAGGGAGGCCCTCTTAATGCAAGATGGCTGGATGAGAGTACAGTGATACCAAACAGTCTAATCCAGACCATAATTGTGAGCTATTTTCTGCCTCTTAACCAGTGCATCGTATAAAGTACCCAACCCCACTCCATACACCACCCCCTGCAGTCAAACCTCCATGACTTCCTCACAGGCACCTCTTCTGCTACTGACCCCATCTCTACCTCCCCCCTGGTGTCAGTACTCTGCTCTGTCAGTTTGGTATCTTTATGCTTATCAGCATGTTGGATAACACTGCACATATGGCAAATATCTTGCTGCTTACTCTCAGAACATTCTGTAGGGTGCTACTACGCGAGTCTAAACAGTGGAAGTGGAACTGAAACCAACATGGAAATATGTTTTGGATCTGTGATAGTGTGATGTTATGTGCAATCTGTGCCATGGTCTGTGGATTTCATATTGATGGTAAGACCCATGGGTCTAAGGCATAGTTAGCATCACCAATAAAATATACATGTGAGAAATCAACCCCAGAAAAATCAACCTATGTGTGTCAGATGTGAGAATTATGAGTGTTGCCTGAGTGGTACACTGACTCATTGTAAAATATATCCTGTGAATTTCAGGCCACCTGGCAGCTGACAGACTGGAATCCCTTACTGTAGATATACTGTTTTCCCTGTGTACTAAGTGGGGTCTTGAAGATGTGGATGCAGTCAGTGGATATATAAATTATGCAACACCAAAACAGTCAGTCCACTCTAAAGACAACATAAAAATCCAAGAAGTGAAGAAACTGACCACCAAAGCTGTGTTCAACCATTTATTAAAAGGTAAGCACTTTCGTGTTAAAACACTTCATCAGACCACAACGAAAACACTTACCTTTTAATATCATCTTTTGAAGTCAAGGGCACCAAGTTCCATAGGGTAAATAGGTTATATCATAAAGTGCCCATATGGTATTGCTTCTTTCCTCTGTGGTAAATGAAAACCATAGTCCTTCACTTGCTGCAATATGGCATTAAGAAACTGATTGTGTTGTTTTCCAATTAATGAAAAATAATAAAACGTAATAAAACAGTGGCAGTCGAAAATAATGAAAAGACTTATTTATTATCGTTAAGCACTTTTCATTTACATAATATAGCAAACTTCATCAGACATTGCACAGACACTACACCACTACAATTTAAATAATTGAAACCTGCCGCCAAATTCATTCATAAACAGGAAATGATGTAAATCTGCAATAATTAACCCGTTTTGCAGCTTAAAAATATATCAAATAAATATAAATATATATATATATATATATATATATATATATATATATATATATATATATATATAAAATGTATAGGAAACAATGTGTAAATGCCTAATTATATAAAAATGTATGAAAGTGTAAACGCAAGCAATTAAATTAAACCAGCAAAACTTTCTATTAAATATAACCAGCATTGTTTGTTAAAATGTAATATGATGTTATAATATAATTTATCTAAAATAAGAATGGCTAAACTGTTAATAATACATATAACCATGCTCTATCTACAGAGTGCTTTTAATTTAAGAATACTATCAATTGTGCAATAATCGTTCAAGCCTGGCCAAGCATATGCATGCAAACATAACTGCCAAACTAGCTCAGCTTTTTCCAGTTGTAAAGATCAATGGCCACCTCTTTCATTTTCCATAATTTGTTGGATGACACAAAATTTAAAATGATGGTTATTGTGCTTATGTATATGTTTAGTCAATGCACTGGTAAGCACATCCTTTCTAATGGCATATATATGCTCATATAATCTTTCCTTTAGTGATCTGGTGGTCTTATCAATGTTATATGCTGGGCACGTTTGGCACAAGGCAACATAACACTCTTAGAGTTACAATTATATCCACCTTGCACCTTTTATTTCAAAAAGTTGGCCATGATAAATATATTTACAATAATTGCACATACCACATTTAATCATAATCCCTTTGTTGGTTGATTGTTGTCGATTACCATTTTCGAGCAAATTCTTTAAATTATTACCCCTCGTTGCTACCATTCTAAATTCATCAAGTAATTTATTCCTGATTTATGTATCATCTTCAGTAACTATCAATTCTTTAACATGATCATTTTAATTTCATAAAAAGGCATGCTAAAAGTTGTTATAAATATTGCAGAACTATCAAATTGATCACCATTCACCTCCATTATAATTTAGAATAGGTACAAAATGGCCATTTAATCTTTTTACTTTAACCTTATCATATAATTCATGCAAAATATAGTCTGGATATCCTCTTTTTTTGAACATATCAATAAGCTCTTCACATTTGGTGTAAGAATCAGTGTCCAGGCTCATCATTCTTGCAGCCCGGACAAACTGGCCCTTAACAACCGCTCTTTTATTGATGGTAGGATGTGCATTAGTAAAATGCAGAAACAAATTCAAATATGTGGATTTTCTATGAATTTTGGCCTTAAATTTTTTTCACATTCCTGTCTTTACTTAATTTCACATCCAAATAATTAATTTCTTGATCATTCATCTAATACGTGAATTTCAAATAGGTTGTTGTTCCGTTAATGTAAGTCAAAAATTCTTGAAGAACCAAATCATTACACTTTCATAAAATAAAAATATCATCCAGGTACCATAGATATAAACTGATATGTTCATGAAAAATGCTGTTAAATATAAACTGCCCTTCCCAAACTGCCATTATTATGTTGACAAAAATAGAGCCACATGGCGAGCCCATAGCAACGCCTACTTACTGCAAAAAATATTTGCCATTAAATTGAACGTAGTTGTTTTAAGAACTATGTCAAAAAGGTCAATATATAAAGTAATTTCTAACTGTGGTACCCCCTGTTCCAAAAGGAACGTTTTGATAGCCTTCATCCCCTCCTGATGGGGAATAACTGAAAATAAATCTTTAATATCCACAGTTAGAAACAACATTTCTTCTGAGTATTGGATATTCCTAATTAACTCCAGGAAATGCCATGAGTCTCTACATATTTGGGACTGATTACATAAAAACGTTTTTAGCCTATTATCCAGAAATTTTGCCTAAGCATAGGTGATGGAATTACGTCCATCAGCTATGAGATGTAGTGGAGGGTCATTCTCATTCTCATTCTTATGCAATTTGGGGACTCCAAAAATGGTAGAAACAGTGGGAGAGATAATATTTAAATAATTATAAGTATTATAAGTATCCCGATATATCCTATCCTCAAGAAACATATCATTCAACATAATATGTATTCTTCTGCATGCTACATTCAACTCATTTTTACTAATTTCTTGATATGTACCTGTATTTAATATGGTAAAAATTCTGTTATTATAATCAAACACATCCATAATTACCAGCCCTTATCCGGCTTCATAATTTTTATATTCTGTTGTATGAGAAATGTTAATATTTCTCTCTCATTAGCTGTTAAATTATCATTTTGACGTTTCCTCCTCTTGTTTAGTATATACCTAATATCTAAATCACACATTTTTTCATAAGTGGAAAACACCAGATGTAGAGGGGGGTTGAATGTGCTATGGATGTGCAACAGATTGTGAGACATGTTGTTAATAGAGTTGCAACCATCACCAAACAAAATTCTAAAATTAAGCTTACGTAAAAACATTTTAAGATCAATTAAACAGTTCAGCCAGATTAGATCCTTTTGTTGGAACAAACATGAGCCCCTTACTCAATAAGTTGACCGTTTCCTCATTAATACTAGTTTGAGAAAAATTATACACCTTGCAGTCTTTAATGGTGTTAAATACTATTGTTGTTTTCTTCTCATTACCAACATCATTAAAAAAATCATAAGTTGACTCTAACAGATCAGTCTCATCATCATTCACATTATCATTATATGTGCTTGAAGTCACTGATTGTAGCTCCTCCCTCTGCCTCGCCGTTGAAAACCTCCCGTCCTCTGATTCCTTCTGGAAGGCATGTAAAAATCCTGGTTACCAGACCAGTTATAATTATTGCTGGTATTATAGTTGTTACATTTTTTTATCCTTTCAGATCTTCTTAGAGGTGGAAAATGTTCCTCATCCAGATTAAATTCTACCCCTTGTTGACCATCCTGCAAGTTAGTGTTAGGAATCTCATGCTTCTGTTCTACTTGATTATGATTGCTATTTTCCACAGTACTGGCAGCCCTAAATGCTGCTTGAACCACTATTGGTGGTTTTGGATAAGCTTGTCCATTATTATGCTGCTGTTTATCTCTATGTAATTTTCTTTGTTTTTTCTGCTTAAGATCAATTAGACCCTGTTCTATACTTCCATAAATCCTCTGGTGTTCATATTTATACCTATCATATTCTTTGTCAGCTTGGAGTTGAGTTTCCAAACCATTACATTCTATAAGTAAATCATCTACCTCCTTACTGTTGTATTTAATAAACATCTGTAGAAGCTCAAAGCCATGCCGCTCATACATGGCTAACAGTTCAGTATGCAAGAGGGAGTTCTCAATTAAACCAAAAGGGTAACGCCATATTTGTAGGCCCTTCGGTACAATTCTATTGGCAATGCAGTCACGTAAATATATATTCTCAACCTACAACTTTTTCAGTCTGAGTAATTTAGTGTCCAGCTGATGAAGCAACAATTTTATTCTAACCCCTTCTTTCTGTCTATTTGGATTGCTTATGCTGCTTTGTTGTTCATTAATAAGCAATTCATTAAGTGGGGCGGTTTCTAAAAAAATACTGCTGGGTTTATTAATCACCTGTCCTTGTACATTATTGTTAATGATACGAGCATTGTCCAACAAAGAATTGGCCTGATTTTAGCCCATAACAGATGGATTAACAGCATTATGTACATTTTGCAATGGCGTACCTGCTGAAACATCCGTGATGGAACCAGGCAGAGAAACTGGATGCTGAATATTGGAAATTCCCTGCTGCAGATTCAAAATACGAAATTCTTCATCAACGTTTTGTGTGTTATGCCCTCGAGTTATAATATTATTGTAAATTTTAGATAAATCCACAACATGCTGTTGATCTCTATTAATGTGCGTGCTAATAGTACTAGTACAATGCATGTCTTGTTGCTGATGTAGGTGTGCTAAAACTTTAGTATTAACTGACGCTGATCTCCATCAGTATGCATGCAAATAGAATGCAAGCCTTGTTGGTGATGTGACTGTAATAAAACTTCAGTAGTAACTGACTTCTGCAAACCTCGTTCCTGTTCATGTATTACAGCTGACTCGGGCCACTGAACTTTTTGCAATTGCTGTGGTTCATGTGAAGCTTCTGTGTTCCATTTTTGCAACACTGAACTCTGACTGCTCATCATAGCTTCAGCCATACCAGACAATCCTTCACCTCATGGAGTGAACCCTTGTAGCAGCCCCATTAATTCCATAGACGGCTGTTGTTGCACTGCTTGAGTGAACAATGATTGCGAATGGCTATCCATGTCAAATTGGGTGCCAAAACAATAAAAACTACTCATACACCCCGAAACTAGGCAAACTAATGAAAAATAATAAAACAGTGGCAGTCGAAAATAATGAAAAGCCTTATTTATTACCGTTAAGTGCTTTTCATTTACATGAAATAGCAAACTGCAATCAAGGGCACCAAGTTCCACAGGGGAAACAGGTTATATCATAAAGTGACCATATGGTATTATTTCTTTCCTCTGTGGTACATAAAAACCACATATAGTCCTTCACATGCTGCAATATGACATTAAGAAACTGATTGTGTTGTTTTCCAATAAAAATTTGTTTTGGTAAACGTAATGTTAAACCATACTATATTATGATGGAAGCTATGCTACACAACTCTACTCAAGACTTAAGTTTTATTTCTCTTGCATGAACTCCACCTCTTGTAAACAGCATGGTCATTTGAGGTATTATAAAACTTAAATAAAAAAAGAAGAGCATGTTTTGGTGATCAGCGAATGTTCTGGTCTTGATAATGTATACAAAGAGTCATAGCCGGAGTAAAATCTAATGGTAACATCAGTTGTTTTCTACTGTGCAAACTTCTGAACATTTTTTTACCCTTGGTGAGACATAGACTATATGCTACCTGAACTCACATAATCATTTGTCAAAGAACAAGTGTTCTAATTTTAGTATGATTCTGGATCTTAAATTGAAAATGAGCAGAGAGGGAGAGTATTTTAATATTTGCTTTTCAGCAACACCTAATTTTTTGCTTTGGTAACTTATTTATTTGTA
Source organism: Protopterus annectens (assembly GCF_019279795.1). Classification (NCBI taxonomy): domain Eukaryota; kingdom Metazoa; phylum Chordata; order Ceratodontiformes; family Protopteridae; genus Protopterus; species Protopterus annectens. The sequence continues at coordinate 154,412,295 of NC_056745.1, forward strand.
TGCACCCTAGAAGGACCAATCCAACATGACCATCAAGCATTAAATTGCACACCAGTTTGGGACTATACATTGGAGGAGTTGAATAGGTGTTTTCACACTCAACTGCCTGCAGCAGAAGGTGTCTGTTTCAGAAGGGGGGGGTTTCCACTAAGTACTCTTACATTCTGAGTCCAGACGAGGCTTTCCTCTGTTCAGTCATTTTCCTAACATATCTTTCCATAGGTCATACACAAATGCCTTTTCTTTTTCCAGTGAGACTGTATTAAAAAAGTGTGACTATGTGACTGTAACACTCCTTTTGAGTGTATGGAAGAGGGACTTCTACTCTGAGCACCTTTGGGTTTTAACTCTATGAATGACTGAGTTTTAGTGCTGAGTTTGTAAGGAATGAAAGAGGATTTTTAAAAATTGTGACATTGTTTAGGTACGTTCCTAAAAGCAGTGACAATGGCAAAAAATATGGGTAGTTTTAAGAAATCAAAATATCGTATGCCTGCTAAGCAAATGTATACTAAATATGGTAAGGATGCCTGTATTTTTTTGAGTGAATGGAATGAACTCACAAAGGATTATAAGAATTTGCTTTTTTGTTGTTTTGTTTTAATTTAGAAGTTCTAAAACTATCTAAAGAAAAGATAAAACAAAGCAGGAGGAAGGTTCTAGCCACTTGCTGGACAGCTTTTACTGAGCATCAGGAAAAAGCAAGGATAAAGAAGCAGTGGTTAGAAGTTTATATGTCAGATAAAGTTTCATTTAGATAGTGCAGTTCAAGCTATCAACTTGTAACAAATGGGGGAGTAGTGCAGATAAGGGTAAAACTCCATATGCTGGACTTTATTCTGTTCAACAACTGCATGAAGCAAAATTAAACTTGTCATAATATGAGGATGAGGTAATTGTATTCCTGTCCACTTCCCCATCCTCATATAACCAGTCATTGGACATCGACCAAAGGGCACCAGCTATTACAGCAAGTGTACAGCTACATTTTACAGGCCTGCTTTCCCAGTTTGGACCATCTAGTCCTAATCCTATTTCACAGGTCGGACTGACAGGGTCACAAGGTCCTATCCAAAGATTTCCATGTGAGGCTTCCTCTCCACATAAAACATGGCTTCTCTTCCACATAAATCAGAGTACTTCTCTTACTCTATTTAAACTTAACTTGGATGAATGGAAGGTTAACCACAGATTTACCCCTGGTTTAGCACAATGGCCCACATGGATAGGGGAAACATGTAAGTACCCCAGGTATACTTGTCCAGCCCATGTTCGGAGAATCACATCACAAAATATAAGGGTAATTATTACCATGCACTCCTTTTGGGGACATCTGCCCTTTGAATCCTTTCGGCAGAGATCTTTGTAGGCTGTGGTATACTATTTATTGCACCCCAGAGAGAATTTTCTTAAACATTCCTAGCCCACCACACACAATGCAGGAAAATATCACCACAGAAGAACTTTTTTTTTCTGCTGCATGTATTCTTTCTTTTCCCTTACAACACAAGAAAACCAGATTCTTAGGCAAATTCCAGACTCAGTATAGACCACCCATAAAAATTAAATAGGTTGCATTAAAGATGAAGAGTCTATCCATATCACATTAAAATCAGACTACCAGCTTCCACACATGGTGAAATATAATCTTTCTGAACATGCAGAAAAGGGAATCAAACCAGTAAATAGACCACTATTACAAAAAAAAAAATATATATATATATATATATATATATATATATATATATATTTATATATGTGTGTGTGTGTGTGTCACTAGAGAGATAAATATGTATAGGTCTATGTCAATCTACAGAATTAACATATGACCAAAACTGAAAACAAAACAATAACATCAAAAACATTAGATCAACGAATGTTCACAAAAATGGAACTTAGAAGACTGAAACAAATGCATTCAATCCAGTACTCTTTTACATGTATAAAAAACACTCATGAGAAATAGAAGTCTGTCCCCTTTAAACTACACTGCGATTAATGGCAACTGCTGTGGCATACACAAAGCACTTTTTGTCTGACAACAATTTCAGTAAAATAATGAACATACTGCTCTATTTGACATCACTATAACCTTCTTGTATATTTTTGAAAGGGGACTGTGTACCCCATACCCCCTGCAAATTATATATACCAACTCCAAGATTGCACTACAGTGGGGAAGTGGTTGAATTTCCTGATTCGCACTGTGCTGCGATCTCCATTCAAATGCTTCGTGGTTTAAAAAAAAAAAAGTAATGAATAAGATTAGCAGCTTTTGTTTTGGTCTTCTAAGTTCTGATTTTGTGAACATTAATTGTTCTGAGGTTTTGATGTTGTCGTCTTGTAATTTTAATTTTCGGTCATATGTTAATTCAGTAAACAGATAGGGACCCATGTGTATATATATATATATATATATATATATATATATATATATATATATATATATATATATATATAATATATATATACATATATATCTATCTATATATGTATATATATATATATATATATATATATATATATATATATATATATATATATATATATTAATCTGACAAGAAGTCATTGCAGTACACAAAATCTGCCAGTTAAAAAGCCAGAAGAAGACACAAACTTGTCCAAGACTAATGGACAATGCATGAAGTAATTATGCCAACTTTCCCTGCAGTGTCTAACATACAGCTATAATACTTAGCTCTGTTCCACCTACTGCTGCTCACTTTTCAGTCATAGCTATATCCTTGACCTTTTTATCATTATCCCTCCAGCTAGATAGTGAGAAGAAGGGAAATACTATACATGGACAAGGTTATCTCAAGGATATGCAGCATCTCTGACTCTCCTAACAGATGTCTCATTAGTTAAGAAAAGTCCAACTATCTGCGGGAATATCCTTAGTGCAATACGTAGATGAAATATTTGTAGCCCCTCTATCTGAAGTCACTTGTCAAAAAGATATGGTCACCCACTTAAAATTTCTAGCACAACAAAGATTCATGGTCATCAAAAACAAATTGCAGTAGTGGAAGCCTTGGGTTCAATATCTAGACACCCTCTTAGGGCTGGCACTAGTGAAATATTGCCATAATGGATACAGAAAATTGTACAAGCCCCATAACTGACTCACTGAGGCAACTGAGGGATCTCAAGGATGGGCTGGATAGCACTGGCCATGGGTAATAACCTAAGCATAATGAGATAAATCATCAACACATCTGGTAAAGAACGGTTCCCCAGAGTCATTACCTTGGAATGATGAGTGTGAGAAATCTTTTTATGAATTGAAGCCAGCAGCACTTTCTCATGCTCCTTGCCTACATTTGTCTAACTACCAAAAAGAGACATTATTTTTAATTTATACTAAAAAAATAATCCTGGGTATCATGCTATTGCTTATTTCAGTAATGCACTAGATTCAGTGGCAGCTACTTCTCTGCCACGTCTGAAAGTTGTAGTTGCTGTGTCAAAATTAGTTGATAGCATGTCAGCTCTCACTCATAGTCGTGATACTTTCCTACAGTACTACATGCTATGGGAACTATTTTGTTAAAAACACAGCACTTTTTTCCAGTTTCTAGACTGACCAAATATGCAGGCAACTTACTGAATAATCCATTTATAAAGATTGTAAGATGTCCAGAATTGATCCTTAATAATCTAACCACCACTAAAGCAGAGGGAGTCAAATGATTGTGATTCTGTTGTTAACACTTTGCTTTCTCACTGGGATGGATTTGTAGGAGACAGCGCTGGAAAATCCAGATTTCGTGTTGTTTGGGGACAGATCATTAAAAACCCAGGAGAAGACACAAACTTGTAGATGAAGGGAAAATAGGACTTTAGTAGCAGTGTTTTTGGTGTACAGCTTACAAGACGTTATTTGTACAGGTAGCTGTAAAGGAGCAGTTTACAGACTTACTGACCTTGCAATGGCATGCTAAATATTAACTAGTAAGAGTTGGTCAGTAGAGAGACTTCTTCACCTCTGCAGGAAATATGAGTATCTCAAAAACTATGCACTAGTTAAAGATCTTCCAGATGCATTGTTATTGCCCAACAAAATTGCTATAATTAAATATGCTGCTTGTTAGCCTGTTACTTCAGATGGAGCTAAAGGAAATGCCTTAGCTGATAGTGTTGCAAAGAAGGCTGCATTGTTTTATCCTGTCCAGACTAAGAGTATTTATTTGCATCCAGTAAAAGTTTCAGCAAATTTTTATTTCAAGATGTCTGCACATTTTAAAAACAAGCAAATTCTTCAGAACAGTCCAGGTGAGTACATGTGAGATGCTTCCAGTCATCAGACAATGTGGTGCCACTCTGATGGCATGCTATTTATACCAGATGATCTTTTGCTGCAATTAATCAAACCATACCATTTACCTGCTCATATTGAAGAAAATCAGTGTTAAAAAGTATCTGTGCTGATTGGCATGCACATGGATTTTCTTATTCAGTTCATTTCTTTGTTAGAACTTGTGAAGTTTGCCTCTAGAACAGTGTTGCAAGAAGACCTATCTGTTCTCCACCAAAGACTTCCTGAACCATAGGCACCCTTTTGTGTACATAAAGATGGATTTTACTGAACTGTCTCCATGTGCCCTATATAAATATTGTTTAGTCATCATACATGTTTTCTTTGGGTAGCCAGAAGCACATCCATGCACTAAAAATGATGCACCTTCTTGTTCCAAAGAAGTTGTTAAAAGACTTAGCACCTATATCTGAAGTATCATGCTGTATACAAACCAATCAAGGTACCCATTTTACAAGTCAGGTGGATCAGCAAATACGCAAAGCTCCTAATCTGGCATTTCTGTTACACTGTTGTCACAGACCTCAAGCATCAGGAAATGTACAAAGATGTAGGCCGGTATTCATAGTCTGGGCTTTTGCAAATGGGTAATTACCTGTGAATATCATCACTGCATGGATATGCAATAAAATCAGCAAAAGGCATTTGTGATGAATATAGAAAAGTTAAGCTTTTTTTGTAAAAACATGCCCACTTTTTGCAAAAGAGTAAGTTGTATAAAATTTGGCATCATGAACTTGCAAACTACTTTGAAACATCATGAGGGTTGGTGCTACTTTTTTCACATATTGTGGGTGACCGTGGCTGACTGCAGTCATGCTTAAAGCATTTTTGGAAAGCTGCAGAGTGCACTGTGCTTAAAAGGAACTTTTTTTTAAAAAAGAAAAAGCTTTTATACAAGATTATCTTTGTGTGGGTACCCTGATAGTTTCACTGAAGAATAGAAAGGGGATAATAGGAAAGATTGAAAAGGGGGAGACAAAACAAAGAGGAGAACACACAGGGGAAACATCAAGATGGTTTCTGCTAGAGGAAGTGGGAGAGGATGGGCACTATGTATTTGTCAGGAGATAGACCCCCATTTTTTCAATTTTTTTTTTATGAGAGGGTAGTCTGGTTGGGAAATAGGGAAGAAGGTTGAAGGCAAAAGGGTAAGAGAAGAAGGGCTGAGGAAGTGCCAGCTGGAATCCCAGTCCACAGATCCTCAAACATATCCATTGCCAGATGGAGCTGTAGTAGAGGGCCCTTGATGTTGAGGTGGTAGGGCCCTATGTTGGTGCAGTGATTAGTACCAGCTGGGGGATTTTTTCTTCTACATGCCGAAAAGAGACATTAACTGGCTGAATTCTCCTGTCCACTACCTCTACTAGTACTTCCTCAATCAAGCTCCAAAGCTCCTTTTTTGTGAGACTTGCCAGACTGCCTTGTGCTGGAGTGCCTGCAGGACCAACACCTCCACTCCAATGCTTTGAAGACATCGCTGGATGGGCAGAGGGTGATCTGTCCCTAGCCTGAAAGGTACTTGCATGGTCTGCTACTGAGGGACTTAAACCTTAAAAAAAGGAAATAAATGGGAGAGAAACAAAACAAAAAAGGAAAAAGAAATGCATAAGCAAAATAAGAAAAACAGAGAAAAAAAGAGGTGTTGAGAGACCAAACAGGAAAACCACAATAAATCTACACAACGCTGTTTACTTGCCATTGTATACTCTGTTGAAAAACTGTATTAAAATATTCATTGGAGTAAAACTTGTTTATGTGAAATGCTTATGCATACAATGGGTGCAGTGATTTGGGATGTGCTTTTGTACCTAAGAAGAATGACATGATTATTGCTTATGTATACTTGTGATAAATTCAAATTACTTTTTGAAGGGGTGAGTGTATCATTCAAGTTATGTACTTACAATACATATTGAATATAGCACTTGAATACTCTTTATAATAACTCAAAGTAATCAGATTAAAAAGCATTAGCTTGAACTGCCTTCAATTGCATCTTTCATCTGCAAAGCTATAACAATGATACTGAAAGTTGTAAGTTTTTTTTTTTCATTTATTTTTACATTAACATAATGATTTCAATCCTTTATTGTATACTTCTTAAACATACTACAAACTCATAAGACAAAACATTTCTCTAGAACACTTGTTATTATTACCAGAAGATTTAACCAATCTTTATATTCACTGTTTCTGCTATTGATTGAGTCTAATTTCTTCCTCAACTCTGATTAAAAGAGAAGAGGCAATTCTTGTTTACCTGTATTTGCATTTGTTATACATATATAAATACAATTGTCTTTATTCCTGTTTAAGTAATTACTCCTTTTTGTTTTCTTTTTCATTTTCTCTTGCATATGTATAGCAGTATGAATTAGTATAATACTGTATCAATATTCCATATCATTCAAGAGGAAAATTAGTATGAAATGCATGGAATGTTGTTTTCAAAATACATGAAACATTGTACTCTGGTATAACTAATTTATAAATACAGAAATTTGGCAATTCATGGAAGTTTGCATTTCCCTTTCTGCGACAAATGTGTCAGATTAAATAGGTGTTATTAAAGTAAAAGCATTTTCTCACTAAAGTTTCCGCTGGTCATTCACTAGACACAGTTTTTATAGGTGGTAAGAAGCTATGTATATGTTAGTTGATGAGGTGGCTCAAACCAGTTTAGGACTTTTAGTGTTATACAGCGGTGGGTTCTGAAAGGAGTATTTGTTGCAAATTTAACAACTTTGTTATAGCATTGTTCATTTTTTGTGATACCTGCAGGTTAGTAAGGATGGGAGAGCCATAAAGAAGCATGGGGAGGAGATAAGTAGTGGCAAATGTAACTTTAGTTGTGTCGGTGAGAAAGCTTTTGGCTATGTAAAGCATCCCTGGTTTTTGATGAGTGTTTTTGATGAGCAATTATTAGGCCATCAATGCAGAACGTAGTAGGCAAAGTAATTGATGACTGGCTTCATTGTCATGACAGAATCAACTATAGTAAAAAGGGACGTATGTATATGGACTTAGGTGATGCCATCATCTTTGATGCTGGAATTATCCCTTGATATGGAGCTCCTGAAGCTATATGGGAATTAAGAAAACTTTCCAGGCTTTTAGAAGTGTTCAGCAATATCACCTTTGAGGCCATCAGACTAAGTACAATAAAAATGTCTGCTATGAGAACTGTTATGCTAAAAAATCAGATGGCTCTTGATTTTCTGTTGCTTTGAAAGGGGAGACTTGAGTACTTTCAGGGGAAGAATGCTGCACCTTCATTCTGGACAATGTAGCTACTTAGATGTTATTCAGAATCAGAATGTAGTTCAGCTGTCTCATGCAAAAAAAGCAAATAGATGTCACTGGTCTTGGTTGACTAATTTTTTTCTCTGTCTGGAGAGGAAGTATTTTGAAGCATATCATACTTATTGTTATCATTATTATTGCAGTATCTGTCTTAGCATACATTTAAGGCTATTCCCAATTTCTTTTCAACTTAACATCACTCATATATGAAAAAGTCTTTACAGACTATAAACCATGATGAAGAATCTGAAGATGAAGTTTTTAAAGAAATCTGTAATATGTATGATGATGTTTGTCCTACGAACAGCAAAATGCACAAGGCATTCAGAGTAAAAGGAATAAGACCAATAAAAAAGATAGATATCACTATGCAATACTTACCAAGGAGGGATTAGCTTGTGTGATTAAAAGTGATGTTAATTGTAAATGCAAAACTGTTAAATCACTGAGGTATTGCACACGTTGCATTAGCAAAACTGTGAATGCCCAAGAATTCACAAGGAAAATAAAATGTTATGATGAGATATGATGTGATGCTTAAAAAGCATCAAAGAGGATGTTGTAATTTTTAATTAAAATGTGGTTTCTTAAACATACTCTTAGAACCATATTGTATTACGATAGAAGCTAGACTACATGATTCTGCTAGATGTAAGTTACATTTCTCTTGTATGAACTGCATTTCTTGTAAGTAGCTTGTTTTTTTGAGTTATTGTGAAATTTAAATCAAAAAAGGAAAAAACATGCTTTGGTGATCTAGTTTTGATAATGTGTACATAGACTATTGGCCAGAGTAAAATCTATGATGTGACATCAGCTGTTTTCTACTGAATAAATGTCTATATGTTTTTACCCTCAGGGAAAGATCAGATATGACAATTTGATTATCTGAATTCACAACATGATATATCCACAAAGTAGGTGACTGGGGTACACTTCCTTCTCCCTGTTTGGTCAGTTGAAGGTCTCTGCAGCAAAGATCATCAATGCTGCACATGTCTTGATATATACAGAAGTGGGTATTCCATGCATCACACATGCCTACGTGTAAGGGTGACAAATTTGTGCATGATGTCTCTGTCCTAATGTTAGTAGTCCACTATTTCTGTGCCATGGAGAGGATCAAATGTTAGGAACCATCAGAATCTTCAGTCTATTGGCAGACAAGACTGCCTCAAGCATATACATTTCTGCTAATTCTGCTGCTATACCTAACATATTAGTGCTGTATCTGTCTCTGACATCTGTCATTAAAAGCTCATATTCAGATAAAGTCAAAATTTAGCACTGACAAACATTTACTTCTTTTATTGTGCCTTTCATTATCATGAGCCAAGCAACCAATTGCTTCCCACCAGTGTGGCATCAGTCAAATGTATACTTTTTGGGAAAAAATAATCAAAGTAATTTTATAATTCATCAGCCTAAGTTGCAGTCTCATCTATAATAACAACATGGAAAGTAGGAAGGTGATGATACAAACCACCCAGAAATAAAGGCTAAGATGGATGCTAGGGGTGACTAAACACCATGAGATGGGGATAGAGTAGTATTTTTACACAGTACACTGTAGACAAGACAAGAAAAATGATTAAATGTTACAGATGTTAACATTGCTACCTCACAACTTTTGCTTTTTCATCTTGGATCACAGTTGGGGTGCTTTCTATGCAGAGTTTCCATTGCCCTCTCTGAATTCTCATGGATTTTCAAAAAGATTTCTAGTTTGTATTTAGTTATTTATTTACTATTCATAAAGTGAGCTGGTCAAAAGCAGTCCCTTTTGTAGTCATGGTCAGTCCCATTAACAAAATGAAGCCTGAGGTACAGTAGTAAGTTTGACTCCCTGATACAGATTTACACTTACAAATGATCTTTTCAGAAATGAAAATGAACAAGGAGCAAGACACTGACTGACAGCAATGTGCACCCTGTGATGACAGTTCACTTAAGTAATAGCTGAATAGTACTGGCACTATCAGCACTGACATCAATGCGCACCCTGTGATGACAGTGCACTTAAGTAATAGCTGAATAGTACTGGCACTATCAGCACTGTCATCAATGTGCACCCTGTGATGACAGTGCACTTAAGTAATAGCTAAATAGTACTGGCACTATCAGCACTGACAGCAATGTGCACCCTGTGATGACAGTGCACATAAGTAATAGCTAAATAGTACTGGCACTATCAGCACTGACAGCAATGTTCACCCTGTGATGACAGTACACTTAAGTAATAGCTGAATAGCACTGGCACTATCAGCACTGACAGGAATGTGCACCCTGTGATGACAGTGCACTTAAGTAATAGCTGAATAGCACTGGCACTATCAGCACTTACAGCAATGTGCACCCTGTGATGACAGTGCACTTAAGTAATAGCTGAATAGCACTGGCACTATCAGCACTGACAGCAATGTGCACCATGTGATGACAGTGCACTTAAGTAATAGCTAAATAGTACTGGCACTATCAGCACTGACAGCAATGTGCATCCTGTGATGACAGTGCACTTAAGTAATAGCTGAATAGTACTGGCACTATCAGCACTGACAGCAATGTGCACCCTGTGATGACAGTGCACTTAAGTAATAGCTGAATAGCACTGGCACTGAGGTTCAGAGTAAATAAATGACTTTAACCTGGTTAGGTAAACATTCAGCATGAATTATTCACATATGTGAGCAGGAAGGTTTTTCAAGATCCTTCGACCAAATGTAGAAACTAAATGACTTTTACAAGAGATGTATTAGATGGGGGGTACATTAAGGGAAGGGGTAACAGAACAGCAGAGAGTATTTGAGAATATGTTGAAAAGAAACAGATTTCTAATGTAAGTATGGCAATTCGTGTGTAACAACTTGCATATTAGAGTTGCAGTTAGCTGTGGGAGTTGGATGGAGTGGAGATTGGACAACAGCTTTTTCTAGGGTGAGACAATAATGTTGTCTAGGGTAAGAGATGCACATAGATCTAAAAGTTTTGCAAATTGCAACTGAAAATATGTTTTCTTTGTCTGATACAGAGATGGCTGTAACTACCTGGTCATACTGAATGACAGACATAAGACTCATTATTAAGTGTGAATATTCTATCTTTGGCAGAATTCTGTGTTTTGTAATATAATTTCAGAATACTCTAAATTTTACTGACTCTTTTTAGAATGTGCTTAGAAAATATAAGTGATAAATCTATGCAGATACTTGAAATGGACTGCTCTGTCAGGCTTTAATAGTCATAAATAAACAATAATAAATAAGAAATGATTAGCATTAAGGAAGTAGTGGAAAGGCACATGGAAGTCCTAAAAAGCATATTCTCTTGTGTTTTCTAAGTTTATATTTTATTGTTTGTATAACCAGTTAAGGAAGAGTTATTGAATTAGTTTACTTTCAATTATTGTTCATGCAAATTTCTCAGAAAAATATTTTTCTAGAGTGTCTATACAGAACATTATAGCTGTCCAAAAAGTTATAATTGCCAGCGGTATTGGGCAACACCATAGTGCCTAATAGTGCAAAAATGCCAATGTAAGATTTAGAAACATGATAAAACTGTTATGAACATTTCATTCATGGCTCATTATCAGGTCTCTGAATTGAACACTGTGCTGCTACACCTAATCCTGTTAGTGTTCTCTCGTATTACAGTTACACAAGCACTTTCAAACATGCCCATACACACACACACACACACACACACACACACACACACACACACACACACACACACACACACACACACACACACACACACACACACACACACACACACACACACACACACACACACACACACACACACACACTGACACCCATACACGGTCACATAACACACACCCAGTCATTCACACATACTGTAGAGACACATACAGACAAAACACACACACACACACACACACACACACACACACACACACACACACACACACACACACACACACACACACACTGACACCCATGCACGGTCACATAACACACACCCAGTCATTCACATATACTGTAGAGACACATACAGACAAAACACACACACACAAAGCATATGCCTCTGTAGTACTTACCCACTGTGGTGTTAACTGCCTCACTTCAGTCATAAAAGTGAATGGGCGTATGTCATCAGAAGACAGCATGCACTTTTTAACTCATTACCTAAATAACACAGTATATGTATTCTTTAAATTACTCTTCCACTTTTATCCTATCTGAGTTAAATTTCTAGGGAAAAGCACATGGCTAATTTGTATTAGCCATACCCCCCCCCCCAAAGAAGCTGCCTTTGCATGCAATCTTCACCAGTGAGATTGCTGTAGTGCCACTGCCTGGTACCACTGAAATGGTGCACAGTCTCTGAATCACTTTGGCATAATGCACTGCAGGACAGGTTCGCACAGTATGGTATGACTTTCTGAATCCCAAAGTATGTCTATTACAGATAAGCTAAGTGTGGTAGCACTTGTGAAGCTTGTAAACTAAAGTGGCTACAAACTGACTCATGTGGAATGATGCTGAGAAGTGGAAGCTTTTTTGACAGTCAGAGAACTACTGTGTAAACGTTTGATCTATATGGTGAGCTATTAGTTCTGACCGAAGAAAGGAATGTGAAACAGAATCAAAAGCCTTGAACAGGTTGACAAGCAGTACTGTTGTTAATTGGCCAGATTCTGGGCTGAGTAATGTGGCTATGCTGTACGTCATTTGGATGGTTAATTCACCTGTTAGGAGATGGAGACTGTAGGCTGGTAAATATTGTTTTACTTACATGGAGACACTTTTCTATAGGATTTCTAAGATATGAGGATCTGTAAGATGCTGAAGAAGTAAGTTTGTAGGAATTTGACTCCTTCTTGAGGCCTAATTTTATAATGGGCCCTTGAATGAAACATTCCAAAGGTATGGGAAGACAGCTGAATCTAGAGATAGCTGACTTTGATGTAATTGAGAGGGATATAGAGAAAATAATATGAGTTATTAATAATTTTTGGATGGAGTCAGTCACAGACAGCTTGAGCATAATTAAGGATGTTCTTCACTTAAATGCAAGTCTCTTTAAGGTACACTTTTTAAAGAGGAAACAAGGAATGCAACCTTTAATATAATCTACAGTGTTTTGCAGAGGATTTCCTCTCGTATTCCAAAGACATGTTGAAAGGTAAATCGGTGTCCCATAAACTGTGTGTAGATTTTATGTCTGTGTGTATTTGTGTGTGTGTGTGTGTGTGTGTGTGTGTGTGTGTGTGTGTGTGTGTGTGTGTATGTGTGTGTGCGTGTACATCCTACAAAGAACTGCCATCCCATCTTGAACTGGTTCTCTACCTTACATCTGCTGCTTAATGGTAGGTGCTGTAGCTCGTTTGCATCCTTAAATCTGGTTATGTCTTTATTGGAAGTGACTAAAATAAATATAATGGAGAATGAAAAAGAAAATTCTCCATTCCCTCAGCATTCCATGCTGCTAACTTAGAGGGTCCCACTTTTTCTTTTCAGTAACTACTTTAAATGCAATGTCTCCCTCTGCAAGTTCAGTGGCACAAATGCTTGTTTCAGCTGAAGAAATTGTGTGGCACTCTATGATGACTCAAACAAAAGGGGTTAACATGCAGCCACACTTGAATTCTTGCATTCAGTTCCAATGAGCCCATGATGTTATCATCCAAATGGCAATGTAGCAGTGTATTCAATTTCTCTAGTAATACTCTGCTGTTTTTAAGGTTGATGTATGCTTGTTTGGAGAGAGAACAAATGACATTGATCTAGGTAGAATGCGTAAAATGCACACTAGCTAAGTCAGCATTTTTAAGATGCAATAGAGAGAAGTGAGCCTTTAAAGGGATGTCTCCTCCATTCAGGTATCTAATACCTATCTATATCAAACAAAGGTCGTCATTAGCACTTTTCAAGAAAAATCTTGATGATTGGATGGGAAATAGGAAATTCACCCCGGGGATCACCTCTGTGGCTCTGCTCGACAGTGGCACAGGAAAATTATTTTCTTGGGTGGCAAAAGCCAGGGTACCTTTTTGGTTGGGTTTGTATAGGCCCCAGGACCGATAGCCTAGTACCTACCTATGAACCTATGAACATGGCTCTGCGGTAGGCCCCCAAGTGAAATATGTTACAGATTCAGGAAGAGAGGGTATATAACAAATCAAACACTACTTTTGTCAAAGAAATCCACCATAAAATGAGGTATTATCCACTGTAAACCTATGATGCACTTCTAATTTGTTTGTTTTTAGTAAAAATGCAATTAGAATAAGTGCAAGTAACCTTCATTTCATGCTGTCCATTCTTTTTGTGTTTTTTTTGTATTGTCTTTGATTATTCATGATATGACAATGAGAGTAAATGACAGGACAGTAAGTGCTGACACAGCACTTGTGTGACCAGAAGCAGTTGCTGAGTGCTATTTATAAGAGGGTAAGGGAGATGGCAAAGTGATGATGCTTTAATTTTAAGTAGAAGGGCATAATTCTCAGCAGTGTAGTCCTTAAAATGACTCAACAGTTTATTGTATGTCCCTATTTAACTATGTGTGCTTCCATTATTCCTCACCCTAAGACTACAAACTGCCTTGTAAAGAAGTACAGATTCAATAGCTTTGTCTTTGATCCCACAAAGATCTTCCAGTTAGATCTATGTTTCAGTGAGTCATTACAAAATTATATAATGTTCATACTTTACTGAAATCAGGAACATTTACAATCTAGAAGTTTAATAATTAATCCAGCATTTGTATTTTAATGGCAGATGTGTGTGTGTGTGTGTGTGTGTGTGTGTGTGTGTGTGTGTGTGTGTGTGTGTGTGTGTGTGTGTGTGCGTGTGTGCGTGTGTGCGTGTGTGTGTGTGTGTGTGTGTGTGTGTGTGTGTGTGTGCGTGTGTGCGTGTGTGTCTGTGCGTGTGTGCGTGTGTGCGTGTGTGCGGTGTGTGTGTGTAAATAATGTAATGTAACAGAAACCAAGAAAAGTGTTGTATACAACAGGCACCATATAAATGAATATAAATTAATGTACTGATATCTGTACGTGCATGTACATATGAGTGCATGTTTGAGTCTGTGGAGATATGTATCTAGCAGTTTTAGTTTAAAAAATTTGAAATTAAGAAAAATGATTCAGGAGAAGTAGAAACAGGGAAACACAAGTCATGTAATGGCTCAATGTATAGTACAATTCACTATTCCAAAACAAGAATTAATTGACTCTATAGTCTTTACTGTTTTTCAATATAGCAGTGTCAAAAAAAATCCTCTTAATCAGCTCTATACAACCATCCTGATCATATACAATTATATAACTATTTAGCATTTATTACATTATATCACATTGCTAGTTTGTTCACAATATTTATCCCACCTTTCCCTTTCGTGACCTTCACTACTCTCTACTATTCAACCTTCTCCAACCAAACTTCATTATACTTTACTTCTCAGAGTATGTCTTCTCTATTCCCACCTCCTTTATCATCCGCATGTAATGACTCTGCTCCCCACAATGTGCTGCCTCACTTACCTATGCTGTCACTGCCACAGCTTTACACTGCCTATATCTTCTATCCATTTTCTACACCCTGTCTATCCTTAGACATCTCACCCTTGTTTTCCTAATCCATGTACCATTCCCTGTCTCCATATTTAGCCCAAATCCACTTCCTTTTCCTTCTGCTCCATCACTGCTCTCCAGTTATCCCACCTCATTGCTCTTCAGTCCATCTTCATTTTGTCCTCCCTACTCCAGATAGCCGCATCTCATAGTAAATCCATAAATACCTACCTCTTACCTCCTGTCAGATACTCATTGCCTTTGTCTCCAACCTGTCAGTCTCTCATTGTCTCACCACATACGTAGGTTATTAGTTATTTCTTCCTCACATTTCTAGCACTTGTCAAGCTGCAGGAAGCCCTCTTTTTCTGCCTAAGTCGAGTTTTATAACATCTGTGCAACAGCCTCATCACCAAAACTACAAGTATAATTACTACCTGCACTCCCTGCACTCTGGTGTATCTCATCCTCCTCTTTCAACAGAATTCTCTCTCCCCTCTATATGTCAGCTGAATATCTCCATGCCTCATCCCCTAGATGCCCTTTAAGACTCTATATTTTTCCTGTTCTTCCGTTCAACTCTGCAGCCCATCTCATCCTTATTTCAACCTTCCTTTTTGCAATCTGCTTCTGCTGCTCTCTCTAAATTTATAAATCTACTAACTACCTGATATCCTGATTATAATTCAGCCACCTTCTTTATTATTCTCAGCCCTAATCTCTTCTCATCTTTATCTGTATTTCATATTTTCTGAATCAATTACCTTTCCAGACTTTCTGTCTGAACCATCTACTTTTGTAATGTAATCTAGAGTTGCTCCATAACTCCACTTTACTTTTGTAATGCAATCTAGAGTTGTTCCATAACTCCACCTTACTTTTGTAATGTAATCTAGAGTTGTTCCATAACTCCACTTTACTTTTGTAATGTAATCTAGAGTTATTCTATAACCCCACCTTACTTTTGTAATGTAATCTAGAGTTGTTCCATAACTCCACCTTACTTTTGTAATGTAATCTAGAGTTGTTCCATAACTCCACTTTACTTTTGTAATGCAATCAAGAGTTATGCTATAACCCCACCTTACTTTTGTAATGTAATCTAGAGTTGCTCCATAACTCCACTTTACTTTTGTAATGTAATCTAGAGTTGTTCCATAACTCCACCTTACTTTTATAATGTAATCTGGAGTTGTTCCATAACTCCACCTTACTTTTGTAATGTAATCTAGAGTTGCTCCATAACTCCACTTTACTTTTGTAATGCAATCTAGAGTTGTTCCATAACTCCACCTTACTTTTGTAATGTAATCTAGAGTTTTTCCATAACTCCACTTTACTTTTGTAATGCAATCAAGAGTTATTCTATAACCCCACCTTACTTTTGTAATGTAATCTAGAGTTGCTCCATAACTCCACTTTACTTTTGTAATGTAATCTAGAGTTGTTCCATAACTCCACCTTACTTTTATAATGTAATCTAGAGTTGTTCCATAACTCCACCTTACTTTTGTAATGTAATCTAGAGTTGTTCCATAACTCCACTTTACTTTTGTAATGTAATCTAGAGTTGTTCCATAACTCCACCTTACTTTTGTAATGCAATCTAGAGTTGTTCCATAACTCCACCTTACTTTTATAATGTAATGTAGAGTTGTTCCATAACTCCACCTTGCTTTTATAATGTAATGTAGAGTTGTTCCATAACTCCACTTTACTTTTGTAATGCAATCTAGAGTTGTTCCATAACTCCACCTTACTTTTGTAATGTAATCTAGACTTATTCTATAACCCCACCTTACTTTTGTAATGTAATCTAGAGTTGTTCCATAACTCCACTTTACTTTTGTAATGTAATCTAGACTTATTCTATAACCCCACCTTACTTTCATAATGTAATCTAGCATTGTTCCATAACTCCACCCTACTATTGTAAAGTAATCTAGAGTTGTTCCATAACTCCACCCTCTTCTCACACCCTCCTCATACCCATGCATCTTCACCTTTTAGCTCCCATTCTTCCCTTCTACCATCCTCAGATGTCTATCCTAACATCCTTTTCAATCGAATTGTCACCCTTACCTTGCTCACAACCCCATACCTTTTTCTCATTAACTTTCCCACAGCTGTATTATGCAAACGTCTCCGAAACTTTACCAGTCCCCATCCATCACTCATTTTCTCTCCTTATACTCTTCATCTGTCAATCCCCACAACCTGGTACCTCCTCATAAACTCACAGCATAAATCCTGCAACCTTTCAAACTCTCCCTTTCCCATGACAATATATAAGTTTTGCACTCACTGCAATACCTGTGGAAGCACCGTATTTCTTAAACCACTTATGCTATCTACTGTTTACCTACTGACAACCTTATTTTTTCTGTCACCTATCCAGTTGTATTAAAATCATCTCCACTTCTTCTCCCAATTCACCCATCTGTTTTCTTATTTAGTAATATAAAGGAGCATGCTAAAATCTCCAGACCCTTTAGAAGAAATTTAAGGCAGGAAAAATCCACCAATTTCTACCTCTTAAAGAATTCACCACTAACTTCAGCTCAAAAAAATGTAAACCCTCTTTTTTCCCAAACCATCTAAATTCCCATAGCACATTAGGCAAACATTCTTTCACATTCATCAGTAAATACTCATCTGGACAAAAAGAAAATTACAAAAAAATTGATCTCCCTTCTACCCCTGGAGGGCTGCTCTCATTCTTCAACCAACCTCTATAAACATGACAAATAAATAAGGGGAAAATGAAATCCTTATCTCATTCCCTTTCTCCAACCACCCCTCACTAGGATATCTTTCATTCAATAGAGCCTACAGTCTTTGCCCTATATATGTGACCTTTATCCTGTTTAGCAATCCTCGTTGCTCATTTACCTCAGTATTCTGTACACAAGCCTCAATGTTTCCACATCAAAAGTAGTCCTAATATCCATCAGCACAGGTCCACATCTCACTTCTCCTCTTCAGTCAGGCCATATAGCCTAATATCACTCTCCATTTTATCAGCATCTCACATTCAAGTTGGAGGTAATGCAAGGTGCAACCAAAGTTAGTGTGGCTTAATCATGGAGGTGAAAACCAAGTGGTCAGACAAAGTCAACTAACCCACACCTGAATGTGATTTCTTGCTATTATGTAATGCCATTATTTAAAACAAAATGCTTTTTTAAGTGATGGTACTGCAGTTTAGAACTTCTTTTTTCTTCCATGTTTTCTCATGCATTTAACTCTCTGATAAAGTCTTAGATGTCCACTGCACATGAAAACATTTGCCCACTTGCATTATTAGTTCAGCTGATCTCATTTGTTATTTTTTAGAAGGAATTGTATTATATTGGAATACACGTGCATCCAGATGTTCTGCTGTGTGAGTGCTCATATAGACTTCAAGAGTAACGAACAATGTCTTCATATGAGTTTAATTTTTACATTGGGGATCTGCAGTGTGCATCTGGATGCTGTTGCTTTTCCACAAAACAATTCAGAGATAATGGAATATGGTTGCCTTTACTTTACTTTTTCTTTTCTTTTATTTTATAAGATCATAATGATCTGCTCATTCCTGTTTGCCGCTGCAATACCTTATGGGATGGGACTAGTAATGCTTGCTTTACAATAAGCAGGTACAGGGGAATGACCAACCGTTTTTCATATTTTTGAATATAAATCGTCATTCCTTGTGTAATTATCCATAGATTACCTCAGCATTGTAAACCCCACGTATCCCTGTTGTATATACCATTACCTCAAAACTGTAGCTAGTTAATTTGACCCCCTGTGTCGATTCCCAGACTGATACTCTTTAACTCAAAGTCTCAAGGTGAGAAGATAAATGTGATTATATAGCAGTTCTACCAATCCTGAGAGCTTTCCCTTGGAAGAATCTGACACTTTGGTTTTACAAGGTCCACAGGTACCACAAAATCCTTTACAAGAAACTTGTAGTGGATCCCGCAGTGGTGTTTATGGATCCAGAAAAGGAGTCTAAATAAATATCTGCTCCCAATATTTTTCCTAATGGTAGAGAACGCAGAGTATTTTACCACTTTGGGCAGAAAGTGTATATAGCTGACACCCTGGCCTTAGAACCACTTGCTTGGAGACACATATGATTAAAGTTCAGATGGCTGTCCGTGACAGGTTTAAGAAGAAAAGTGGGAGTTTACTATTCTGGACCAGAGGACAAAATGATTGGACTTTACTAAGGGTGTTACTCGGGTGGTTCAGTACTCGGAAAGGTAAGGTATATACCTTACCCGTTATGCCGACCTCCCTACTCTATTACATGTAATGTCAATGCTATGGATGCACACTCAGGGCAGATTATACAGAGCCTATGATAAAGAGGCACGTCTGGCTGTGGTGCTAACTCCTGCCACGTGGTGTTAAAGTGCAGCTCATTAACCTACCACTGGATCTGGATCTGCTCTTTGTGACATGGACTTCTCTTGTATCTACCGGATCTGGATCTGCTCTTTGTGACATGTACTTCTCTTGTATCTACTGGATCTGGATCTGCTCTTTGTGACATGGACTTCTCTTGTATCTACTGGATCTGGATCTGCTCTTTGTGACATGGACTTCTCTTGTATCTACTGGATCTGGATCTGCTCTTTGTGACATGGACTTCTCTTGTATCTACTGGATCTGGATCTGCTCTTTGTGACATGTACTTCTCTTGTATCTACTGGATCTGGATCTGCTCTTTGTGACATGGACTTCTCTTGCATTTAAAAGGATGGAGGAAAGTGGAAGAATAAAGAATGAAACAGCTTTTAAATTCCCTCATGCAAAGTCATGACAAGAATTACTCACCAAAGTCTAGTTCCTTCAATTACAGAAAGTTAAGAGTAAAATGGAGTAGATGGAGGGTAAAAAAGCCAGTACAGAAAGAAATGACAAAGTAACGAGAAGGGGAAGGCAGAGGTCCCTTAATGCCTTGTTCCTTGAAAGAAGTAGTCGTAAATACATGGAACTCCTCCATTCTCCATCATCTCCCCCTCACTCAACACTGACACCACCAGAGTCCCCAAAACTCACTCAGCTTTATGATAAGGGGAAGTATAAAGCAATTTATAAGGAATTGAGAAAGCATTGCAACAGACAAGTGTGTTCTATAGGCAATCTCTCAGGGTTACATACTTAATTTCTTAAGAAAAACATAAATAGCAGGTATCCTGTGCACCAAGTAACCAAAAACATAGTACAATTATGGAAGAAATGACCATTATAGTAGGTGCTTGAGTAAATCGCTTTTGCAGTATTAGCCTCCCTACCACCACTCAGCTATTCTCCTCCTTGGGTATCCTGAGACTGGAGTAAAGTATTCTATTCCTATGCCATTACCTCTTCCCCCTCTCCCTTCTGCTATATGGCTCCAACCTGCTCAGGTCTGGATAGAGTTGGGAACGCATTCTTGGCACAGAGAATGCCTATTGGTGCTCCTTCATAGTTAGCATCCTTAGGCCATGTCCTAGGGAAAGCAGGATGACCCATGCAGCTTATTTCCTGGATAAAAAAGCCCCAAAATGGCACAGGTGGATGCCAGACTTATTCAAAGATGGTACTAATGTCTATAAGTGGTGTAACTCCACATACTATGGAGACAGAAGGGCTTTGGAAGCTGTGCTGTGTTACTCATCAAGTCTTCTGTGACAGAAATCCCAGTAGTTAGCACTACTGCAACAGTGGTCTACTCAACTGTTGCTGTTATGATAGGATTGTGCATAAATGTACTTTTATTTCCAGCATCATCTCTTTTGTCACCTTATCCCTGTACAGTGTTAAAAGAAGATGGCAATTGTTTTAGACTGGCTCCATGTTGAAATGTAGTCACTTGCAATGCCAAGTGTTGACACAAAAAAAAAGACTGAAAATGCAGAAGAGAGAATCTCAAACATCACTTTTCTCATTTAAGCCTGGTTTTTGCAGGAAAGCAAGCCCTTCTGCACCACCAGATTTGGGGTGGGCAAGCCCTCCAAACCCCCTGAACTTAAATGTACCAACTCTGAGACTGCCATACCTCAGAAAAAAGGGAATATCTGAGAAATGGCAATCTCAAACTTTATATAACCAAATCTGTTTTTTGGTCATTCAGTCCCTGTATTTTGGGTATCACTAAAGCAGGTCCACACATTTCAAACGATTGCCCATTAGACCTCTCTATTTTTGTCAGATGCCTTATAATCCAGTCTGTTTACCAGTATTCCACCTTTGTATTCTGATCTGCTCTTTATTTCTCTAAATAAAATGCATTGATCTCACATCCTTCTGTGGTCACTACACAACCCTTCTCACATTCACATCCACCTATGCATTGATAACTATCTCCTTCTTGGTCAACGGTTTTGCTGCTGTATCCTTGCATGCATGCCTTTCGTGTCCCTAACCCCATTTCTCTCTTCATGCACTTTCATCATCTCACACACCAAACACTTGATTTGTGCTTCTTGTTCCTTTTTCAACCAGCCAATCACGCTTCAACATCACCTTCTATCTATATGCAGTCTTTATATCATCTCATATCCCACAAACATTCCTCCCCTGTAGCAGCAGATGTTTTGTAAAAATTTCTTCCACCACAACTTTAACCACTATTCCTGTGCACCCTAGACCTCCAATGCCATGGAAGTTGACTAATTACCTCCCATTCAGATTTGATCTTTCTGTGCAGCAGCTCTCAAATCTACGTCTCCCCTTACCCGAACTGTCATTACCCAACACCCATCTACCAAGCCCTCCTTCCTCACATCTCCTCACTTTTTGGCTAATTCCTTTCTCTGCAAGAAAACTACATGCTCTTACCTCCACTCTTAAATAAAAATGTCCTATCACCACGTACCACACCCTCTCAGTGTCACCATCTCCTTCATATTTACTTTGGTTGCCTACAGCATTACAGAGCCATAGTTTTACTTCTGCTAACAGTCCTCTGCTGTCCGTCTTCCCTTTAAATGAGTTGTTCACTCAGTATGCATTTCGTATTATGAAACTATTTTTTCCTGACATCTTGTCTCTCTCTCTTTCCATCTATCTCTCTCTGCCTGTTTCTCTCTCTCTCTCTCTTGTTCTGTCTCGCTTTCTCTTTTCTTACCTCTATGGCATCTTTCTCATTACACTGAACACTCTTCACAGCCTGTTGCCCTTCAAAAGCTGAATCACTGTACAAATGCTGCATATTACCACCCATAAACCACTCATCATGCCTTCCACTCACTATGACCTGCTCAGAAGGCACACTACTTCCAACAAGAGTACCATCATCCAGTTATTCTGTCTAGCTAGGCCATTAACTTAACCAGCCTTTCTTAAGCTCCCCCACCCTAGTCCCAGTTCCATTTAGTAATTCAGATTCATTCTGCCATCCTGACCTCCATCCTTTCAATCTCACTTGCACACTGCAATCTCTATATTTGTACTTGAACTACCTTACTGCTTTTGCTGTCTATCAACCCACCCCCCATAAACCACTACATTTACACTCCACTCACCTTTATCTTGATGTATAAATGTTGCACTCTTTCTTCTCTCCTCTCTTGCCCTATCAATACATGCTACTTCTTTATTTCCTTTAAGTGAATAAATTAAGCCCTTATCCATCCATCCATCCATCCATCCATCCATTTTAACACGTTAATTATCAATATTATCTAAGCTAACATAATGCTTTCTGAAAATCCCCCAGTTTCAGAACATAAGAGATCCTAGACAACATTTTTAATGGCACCGCAGCTTAGGATCTCATATGAATAATCACAATTACTTCCTCTTTGTGGTTCTTGTATGTTACTGTGTGCTTTCCCATCTCTTCCTCCAGTTACCTTGCAGTGTGTATTTACTCCTTTCCTGACATCATTACATATGCATATAACTCCATACATATATAAAGCAAAACATAACATACATTCATGATTATATAAATGATAATGTCCATATATTACCATACAATGTTTTCATCCCCAGTAATAATTACATTTACAGACCGCACCATTCCATACAATTCCACCAAGAATGCTTTAGCATCCCTTCACACATAATTGACTTGGAAAATTTTTTAGCATTTTGGATCTTCCATGATATTTTCATTTTCTTTTCCTTAATACTTCTTTTGGTAAACACAGATGTCAAATATGTTTGCCACCATAAATAGAAAATATACGTACAGCCACCTCCTCGGACCATAATGCAGTCACCCCCCCCTCCACACACACACACACAAACACACACACACACACACACACACACACACACACACACACACACACACACACACACACACACACACACACACACACACACACACACACACACACACACACACACACACACACACACACACACACACACACACAGTTCCCCACTGACCATTTACAGCACATTCTCCACATCTGAGGAGCCAGAGTCTACTAGTTATACTACTCTGCATTAATATAAATAGCACCTTGATACATTTTAGCCTTATGCATGCTTTCTTACATAACATTCTTGATCAGATACAGCACAGCTTTTCACTCTTATCCCTGGATAACCCATAATATATTCTGTCTCATTATTGATGCAGTTTTTATGGTTCATAGTCCCCATTCAAGCAGAAAACC
Organism: Protopterus annectens; assembly: GCF_019279795.1. Lineage (NCBI taxonomy): Eukaryota > Metazoa > Chordata > Ceratodontiformes > Protopteridae > Protopterus > Protopterus annectens. The sequence continues at coordinate 154,436,074 of NC_056745.1, forward strand.
TTTGAGCCATCAGACTAGTATAATTAAAAGACATTTCCACTCAACTATCATGTTTTTTTTCTCAAAAATCTAACCTAACCAAAAGAGTACCACTCAAATAATGCATCATTTGAAGTCAGGTTATTATAATGTATCTTGGCTAAAACTACTCTGAACTCTTACACACAGTGTTTTCCTGGAGCAGATGAAAACATTTTTTTAGCATTACTACCCCTTACTTCCTTAAATGGTAACATGCTGCCTCTAGTCAATCCAGTCTGGCACACCAATGTCACATTTACTGCTCATAGTTTGACAGGTAAGTTGTAGGCAATCAGTCATTAAAGCATTACAAAGCCTAGACAAAAAAAAAAAAAAAAAACAGTTTCCTCAAGCATCAAGGAGGGCAAAACAAGATAGAACATGGCAAGAATTTAAGCTGACCATCCAAATATCTAGGTTTACATTGAAGGAGGCAAGGGGGCTACCGTGTTTGATGTGTAGTGGAAGACTATTTCAGAGATGAGGGATACACTGGGATTTGAGTCTATCACGCCAACATGCCTTATCAATTTATTGATGAAGAGTTAGTTCCTTTAACTGGTATTTGAGATACCATTTGCTCTGTGAAGGAATTTGAGGTCAAACTTTTCTAGGTGGGGCAAGGGAGTTTAAAATGGTAAGGAAAGTTGAGTTAAAGGCATTTACTGCGTCATCTAGTGGAAGTTGTTTAAGGAAGTTCCAGTTAACTCTAGAGAGAAGAGTTTGGAATGTTTCAGGGTTAAAATTGGAGAGCTTTCAGCAGGTAATAAATTGGTGTGGTTTTGAGAGATCTGTGGTATATCTAAGCACTGTTACAGGTGAGTGATCACTAAAGGAGTCAGGTAGAGTTTCTGGATTATGGTACTGGCAGAGGTTAGAAACTAGTATCCAGTCTATTAGGGTGCTCGGAGAATGCGTTTTAATGGTGCGATTAGGTTAAGAGACAAGCTGAGTAAATCTGCAGAGATTTATATGATGCTGAGAGTTAAGAGTATTGAGATTCAGCCAATTATTTAATTATTTATTTATTTTACATTTGTTAACCGGGTTAGTCCAGCTGAGCATTAGTTCATTTTCAGTGGATACCCGAGGAGAAAAGCTTCGCAATCAGTATTAACATTTTGCATAAAGTCAGCAAGTAAATTGCACTGGCAGCTAAAACAATTAGAGAAATTACATTTTACAATAAAATTTTACAGAAAACATTTGGGTACAAATGTTAGAGATCAAACTGCAAAAAGCATTTACAACAAATCATACCGAAAAGCAGTAGAGTACAATATCAGAATTTGTGCAACAAAAACTTAGGTACAATGTCAATGTAGGGAAAACAGTGTTCCTTATTTCTAAGCAGTTATATACAGTGTAGGTACAGATGGAGTAGTAAGGTAATGTAGAGGTACAGATGGAGTAGTAAGGTAATGTAGAAGTTAAGCAACAAGACAGAAAGGTAGATGGATATTAAGACAGACAGTGGAAGAGAAAGGAGGGATGAGAGACAAGCTAGGGTTAGGTAGTTTCAGGGAGGATGACTACAATGGCAGGATCATTTATTTATTAGATATTCCCAAGTGGCTAGTTTGAAATGTTTTGTTTGGCTAAGGGACCTAATTTCTAGGGGTAGTTGGTCCCAAGTTTTAGCAGGGTTATAGTTATAAAGTAAACACCCTGATTTGGTTTTGGGTTTATAGATCTGTAGAAAGTCTTGGTCTGAGCTACACAATGTCCTGGTTGGGGAATATTTAGTTATAATTGATTGATGGCAAGGGCAGAAAGATGGTAGATAGAGGATGGAGTGGATAATTAACAGCTGCTGTTGTAGCAGCAAATGAGGGAATTCAAGCCACTGCAACTGTTTAAGAGATAGGCAATGGTGTGATTTGTAGGTTTGGTTTGCAGAAAATCTGGCAACTTTATTATAAGTAGTTTCAAGTCTGGTTATGAGTGTGGTGCTAAGATTTGTGTATAACTGAGAGCTATAAAGGAGGGTGGGAAGAAGAAATGCATGGGAGAGAGTTATTCTGGCTGTGTTGGTTAAATGACTTTTGTTTCGGTAAAGGAGTCTAAGTTTCTGGTGAGTCTTTTTGATAGAGGAGGTGATTTGGAGATCAAATTTAAGCTGATCATCTATTATGACTCCTAGCAGTTTAGTGCTAGGGTCAGAGGTAATGACAGTGTTATTGCTAGATAGGATGGAAAATATTGTTTTGAGACTGATGAGGTTTATTGGGAGGAAGAGTAGGAGCTTAGATTTCTTAAGGTTGAGAATTAATTTGTTGTCACAAAGCCATGTCTCTATGGTGTTGAATGATGCTTGGGTAGTAGAGTGAAAGTCAGATGGACTGTCAGCAATGCTGATGACTGTAGAATCATCAACATATTGCACAAGTGTGGAGTTGGGACAAGAAGTGTAAAGTAGGTTGGTGAAAATATTCAAGAGCAGTGGCCCCAGTATGGATCCTTGGGGGACACCCATTGGGATGCTTATAGGGGGAGAAAGAGCAGAGGGACATTTAACAGCTTGTTGGTGGTTAGAGAGATAGCTGGAAAACCAGGATATGGTGGGAGGAGAGAATCTTAGGTGAGAGAGTTTGTCTAGGAGGAGGGGATGCTAGACAGTATCAAAGGCTTTGAACAGGTCGAGGAACAGACATGAGACTAGTTTATTATTGTCACGGGCCAGTGATACAGTATTAATGAAGGATATGAGTGCAGTTGTAGTGCTGTGTTTGGGATGAAATCCATGTTGTGTGTGTTAGAAGGTTCTGTTGGAGAAGGTATTGCATTATCCGCTTGTGAATGCATTTCTCAAGAATCTTGGAGAGGGGAGACAGTATAGCAATTGGTCTGAAATTTGATATATCAGAACAATTACCTCCTTTATGTATGGGCAATGTGTAGAAAGTTTTCCATATTGATGGAAAGTATGATTCAGAGATAGATCGGTCGATCAGGATGGATACTGGATAGGCTAGGGGTTCAGCAGCTATATGTAGGAAGTAAGAGGGTAGGTTATCAGCTGAGGGAGAGCAGGGTTTGAGTTTAGAGAGTAGAGATTTCATATATTTAGTTGAGACAGATGTAAGAGAGAAAGAGTTAGAAGGAGAAGGAGGGGAATATGAGAAAGTGTTTTTTTAGCATTTTTACTAGTGGGGATGTCATTAATTATGGTAGTAATTCAATTAATAAAATGATTGTTAAATTCAGTGGCAGTTTCTTCAAAAGTTTTATTTGGGCATGGGTTGGGAGGGGAAGGGTTTCCCGGATGCAGTATATGATTGATTGAGTTCCAGAATTTTTTAGGGTCAGATTTTAGGGTAGTGGGACGGTTTGCATAGAAGTTGATCCTGTCTTTGTTAATAATTTTTTTTATTTGATTTCTAAGTTCTTTGTAAGTCTGTAGCAGAGAAAGGGTCTTTGTTTTGGTCCATAATTTCCATATCTTGTCATGTCTTTTCATCAAGGCTCTAGTATGTTTGGTCAGCCAAGGAGTGGTGTTTGCTTTGATTCTGATAGTATGGAGGGGAGCTAGGGAGTTGAGGATGTTTAGAAAGGTAGAGTTGAAAGAGTGGACAGCCTGATCTAAGGGGGGTGTAGTGAGATGGGACCAGTTAATATTAGAGAGTTGGTCTATGAAAGAGTCTGGACTAAAGGATGAGGTTTTGCGGGAGGTCATAAACCTGAAAGGTCTGGTAAAATGGGGAGTGTGTCTATTTACTATGATAGGGCAATGGTCACTAAGGGAATTTGGTAGAGTGTGAGGGTTGTAGTAATTTTAGGGATGAAACACCAAAATCCAGTCCAGGAGAGACTGTGGCAGGTGTGACTTGCTAATATCGGTAGGGGAAGTGATTAGTTGCTCAAATCCATGTAGGTTGATACAAGAGGTAGCTTGGGGAGTTTGAATTGTAAGCCAGTCTATGTTTACGTCCCCTGGTATGATGGTTTCATTAAGGATATGTCCCCCTTCTCTGTGAGAGGTGGTGTTGGATGTTCTCCAGTATACTAAGATTATCACCAGGGGGGATGTAGATTGCTACAACACTTATGGTGGTAAAGTTGTTAAGTTTAATATTGGTAAGTAGGAGTTCAGCTGTAGAAAAAGTGGGTAGAGGGAGGTTTGGGGTAGTTATTGAGAGGTGGTCACAGAAGAGTATGGCTACCCCTCCTCCTCTTTTCTTTTGTCTATCAAGTCATAGGATGTTATAGCCAGGTGGGATAATTTCACTATCTTTATTATATGGTTTCAGCCAGGTTTCGGTTAGGGTGACTATGTCAGGGGTATCGTTAGCTAACCAGGCATGGAAGTCCTGTGCTTTATTTACTACACTCCTGAGGTTGATAGAGCAGAAATATACTTGTTTTTTTAAGGGGGCGAGGTTAGTAGATGTTTGTACAAGAGGATTATTATTTATGATAGGTTGGGAGGGGCCTGGGTTAGGATGGATGTCTCCTGATAGAAGTAGTGGTTTGAAGTAGAGTAAGTGTTTAAATGGGGAGACATTCTTTTTCTGCTTTGATGCGGTTGGGAGAGAGGGAGTTAATTTTATTTTAGGAAGAGGAGTGGCATAGTTTGGGTTAGAAGGACTGGTTTGCAGAGGAGTCTCGGGTTTGGTATTTGGATGCAGAGTAATGTTTGTTGGGTAGAAGTAGGATGGGGGTAGATGTGTGTGATAGGATGTGAGGAGGTATAAGAAGTAAAGTATAGGTATCAAGAGTAAGGCTTGAGGTTTGAAAGGCATGGATTGAAGGTAGAGTATGTGTAGAAAGTGGGAAAGTTGAGGTGTATGAAGGTACTAAAGGGGAAGATGTGTGTCAGTAAGGAAGTAATTGGAAGGGGCAGGGGAGGAGCTGGAAGGGGTGTGGTTCAGGTGGATAAGTATAAAGGAAATTATGTGGGGGTGGGTGGGAATGGGGGTGGAAGGATGCAAAGTGAGCCCGAGCATAGCGAGGGTGAATGGAGCGGAGCCCTACTGAGCAGCTGCTGATTGTGAAAGAAACTATCAGTCAGCCCTTTGTCAGATTAGTTCAGGATTTCTTAAAGATACTGGAAATTATTCTGTTTAATTTCAGGAAGTTATATAGTTTTTTATTGGGGTAGTGAAATCTCAGAGTGTAGTTTAGTGAGCAGGGTCAGTATAGGACGTTAGGGTCTCAATGGTACTGTGCTCACACTGGTGACAAAGAACCTATACTTCAGTGAGGAAGTAAGGTAAATGAATATAGAAAGGCCTCAAGCTATATTTGCACTTACAACAGTGTAGTACATAGGTCTCAACCTCTTAAGTGGCCAATGTGGAACACAGACCCTAACAATGTGTGACAAATGGTCAAAATGTGGAACACCCTATTTTTGCACTGCGCAAAAACGCGCCATTGCCATGGAGCTTGGTATAACTGTAACATTCAATACCACACTTCTCAGATCCAAAAACCTTTGATAATCTGCAATACCATAACCACACCATAACTAAATGAAACAGCACTTAGAAAATGTAGTAAATGTGATTTTTATTTTTGTAAACAGACATATTGCAATTCACACAAAGTTTAGACCAAGTTAAACATCCTATTCCTATCATATGTCTAATGTAGACTTACTGTAATACTGTATGCTGCTGTGGCTTTCTTGGCAGCCTCTAACACATGTAGTAAATGTGATTTTTATTTTTGTAAACAGACATATTGCAATTCACACAAAGTTTAGACCAAGTTAAACATCCTATCATACGTCTGATGTAGACTTATTGTATGCTGCTGTGGCTTTCTTGGCAGCCTCTAAAACAGGTTTTGGCAGCTTAATATCACAGACATCCAGTTCTTCATTCATTTTAATTGCCAACAAAGAGTTCAGTGTTTTTACACTCAGAGACTGACGCAGTTCAGTTTTCACTTTCCGCACCATACTAAATGCCCTTTCCGCTTGTGCATTAGAGTGTGGCAATCAAAGTACGCTCATCATCAGCTGCTTAAAGAGTGGCAGTTTCCCTTCAGTGCAAAGGTCCGTCAGAAGGTGTGCCCAGTACTGTGACACACATGAGTGGGGCCCATCTACTGGCCTGTCAGATTCCCAGTGTCCTCGATCTGATATTGGGTGAACTCATCGATTAGTTGTTCGGCCTCAACATCATTTTCACATACACCCAGACGGAAGCCAACATCTCTGACAAGCCCTGAAGAAATGTCCAATTTTTTGGCTGGATTAATAAGTAATGCAGCGTCTTTCAGTAAGTGATCCTGCATGGGAAACTTTTTCAGCATTTTCTGCAGCACTGCAGCATAAAAAGCTGCAACTTTTTTATAAAAGTTAAATTCAATGACTGTGCCAGCAATATCCTCCTCATGGCTGTTCATGTACTGCTTGACTTCGTAGCCAATACGAAGTTCACCATTTGGTAGAACACAGCTACTGTCAGTCAACACTGACACATCACTGTGTTTGATTAGTCTGACAGCAGATGCAGGTCTGAGGAGTCTGCCAGCATACTGCTGCAGGAGTTTATGCACAGTGGCATGCAGTGTCAGCAGCTGACTTTCTCTGCTCTGAAGCTGTATGTTGATCTCCAGTAAGGGTTCCAGTGCATACTTAAGGAACATAAAAATCATATGCACTTCATGACTCTGCAAGTTTTTAGAAATTAAGTCAATCTTAGCAGACCTTGGCTCTGCAGACAGAAAATATGAATTTAGAGCTGGCCACATGTCCAGGGTGCTGTTAATAACCTTACCAAGACTGTGCCATCTAGTAGGTGCATGTCTAATGATCTTGAGGAGGTCAGTATCTGTGAACAAAGCAAATTCCTGAAGTTTTTGCTGTCTTTGTGCACTGGAACTGAAATGGCAGTACAGATCTGATACAAGTTCTTCAACTGGTGAATGTAGTGCTTTTACAGCAGCCTTACTACAGAGATCTGCCAAGTGGCAGAGACACCCCATGTTTACAATTGTGGGCTTCACCTCCTTTAAACGAGACAGCACAGAATTGTGTTTTCCAATCATTGAGGCAGCATTGTCTGAAGAAAAGCCCACAATGTTGGAAACTGGAATGTTAAATTTTGTCAGGCTGGACATTAAAGAATCAAACATTGCTTGTCCAGTTCCGGGCACACATTCTGGCATATCAAGGAACCTTGTCACATTTTTGCTTGCCTTTTCATCAAGGTAACCAACAAGGATGACTAACAGTTTGTCATCTCCCATGTCTGTGCTTTGGTCCATATACACATAGAATGGTGATTTCTGGAAGGCTGCTGCAGCATCTTTCTGGTAATGAGGCCCCAGCACATCCCGTGCAATGCATGCTGCCTTTGTCGCTCCACATGTCATTTTACGGAGAACATCTTGATCCTCTCCACACTTCTTCATAAATTTCAGGATGTGTTCTCCTGCTGCAAATGATAAGTTGTGTTTAGCAAGGAGAGACACAAAACCAACCTCTGCCTCAACCACCTTTGTACTTGCTAAACTCTGTGGTCCAAAGAAATCCACCATAGATCTTCCAGCTGCATGCTTGCAATTCTGCCTGTGTTTCTCACTGTTAGCATGTCGTTGCAGGTCATGTCGGCCCCCATGATGGATTGTGAAATCCGTGTTACAAGTCTTGCAGAATGCAAATTTCACTCCACGCCTACTCATAGAAAGCCAGTCAAAGGCACTTGCCCAGCTTGGCTGAAAAATTGTGTATCTTCTCTTCTTTGGGGTGTGAGCTGTATCTACATCCCTGTCCTCACTGCAGTCTGGGTAGTCTATACCTAGCAGGTTTGCAAAACAGTGGTGTTAGACAATGAAACAAATGGGACTACAGTGCAAAAAGGAAAATTAGAAGATGTCCTCAATAGCAAAGATACAAGACAATAGGGCCATAACCTACCCGTATCACTGGAAGTTTCCTGACTTTGCACCCTCTTCTTGCTCATCTCTGCTCCTTTTGTTTACTATAAAGGCTTGCATGCTTCACTTCCTAGCCTCAATGACACTTTCAATCCTCTGGTGCTCACTTGCCCACCTATCTTTATCCAAAAACAAAGTCAATTAGTTTCAGAGACGTACGAGGGTGACAAGCAGCAAAAACATAAACACTTTAAATATTGCTGTTATAAACCTAGAAAGTTGTTAGAAGACATGTCTTTGCATATAGTTTCTCCAAAAAAAAGGCAATTACTTTAAGATGTAGTAGTGGACAAGCAGAGGAAACATGCAAACATTTTAAAATATTGCTCTTATAAACCTAGAAAGGGCAATTGCTTTCAGAGACGTACTAGGGTGACAAGCAGCAAAAACATACAAACACTTTAAAAACTGCTCTTAATAAACCTAGAAAGTTGCTACAAGGACCTGTCATTGCATACAGTCCCCTCCCAAAAAAAATATATATATAAAATAGACATTGGGGACAAGCAGCAGACCTGTCTTTGCATACAGTTTCTCCAAAAAAAAAAAAGGAATTACTTTGAGACGTACTAGTGGACAAGCAGCAGAAACATGCAAACATTTTAAAATATTGCTCTTATAAACCTAGAAAGGGCAATTACTTTCAGAGACATCCTAGGGTGACAAGCAACAGAAACATACAAACACTTTAAAAACTGCTCTTAATAAACCTAGAAAGTTGCTAGAACAAGGACCTGTCATGGCATACAGTCCCCCCCCAAAAAAATATATATATAACAGACATTAGGGACAAGCAGCAGAAACAGACACTTTAATATTGTTGTTTTAAACTTAGAAAAGTTGCTAGAACAGGATCTGTGGGACAAGCAGCACAAATACAGACTAAATATTGCTTACACTCTAAAAGTTGCTAAAATCACAGGGTCTGTGCTAGCATAAGGGAAATGTTTGCAACTATTACAGCCTAAAACACTTACCTCTGCTCTGTCTATCACTTCAGCTAAGCTCCTCAACTCAATACAATCCAAATACACAAAGTCGAAAATCCCGGTTGTCCAGCAGCACAGCAGAAAGAAAAATCTCAGCCCTTGTATAACACTGCAAACAGACTTCTCTCGCCGAGTCACCTCTCCTGGCAGGCAGGCTAACTTCCACTGACTCCCGTCTTCTTCTCCCCTGATGTCTTCGATATGGACTGCAACTGGCACCGCTCCTTCCTTCTTCCAGCCTAGTGTTGAAATTCCAACGATTGAACACAAAAAAGTAAAATTTGTGATTCCTGGAAGCCTTTTTCAAGCCATCATTTTGGTGCAAAAAGGCTTCCAGGAACATGATTCGCCTCTATTTGGGAGCTCTCATTGACTCCCGTCCTCCTCAGATTCTCTACTTGATTGGCTCATAGACAGAGTTCGCGATTGGCCGTAAATGCGGTCTACAAGCCAATCAAAAACTGCAAAGCACAGCCAACGTGGATAGCAGCAGAGCTATGCATTGGTTTGTATACCGCAATGCCAACTGGCAGTAATTGCGGTACACAAACCAATCAAAAGCCTTGTAGCAGAGCCACAGCTGTTCAATGCAGAACAGCGGAACAGTGGCTTCGCTCTTCATTAAATGCAGTGCATTCTGCATAATCCAGAGCACTTGGATGCTCTGGATAGGACCCACAAGGTCAAAATAGGTGCAATCACCTCAGGTAGCAGACCTGTCACTAGTGGTGTCCCCCAGGGATCTGTTCTGGGACCCCTACTGTTTGGCATCTATTTCTCAGAGGTCCAGGCAAAGGCAATGGACCTGTGGCTGACCAAGTTTGTGGATGACTGTAAATTGGGTGCTGTTACTGACTCCCAAAATGATGTTAACATACTGCAAGAGGGTCTCACAGCTACAAATAGCTGGTGCCAAAGTCATGGCCTTAAGTTAAAAACAAAAAAGATATTACCATACCATTTGGCAAAAACATGGCCCCTAATGATTACCACGTCAACAGCAACCCCCTAAGAACAGAACCTGTGGTGAGAGACCTGGCTACTCAGGTTGACAACAATCTCACATTCGACACATCATGTGGCTGTCAGAAAAGCCTTTTACTTGGTTCATCTCATAAGTAAAGGGATTGCATCCAGAAAAAAAGGAGGTTATTACCTCTCTGTACTCCTACCTCATTAGACTTATAATTGAGTATAATGCCCCGTTTGGTATGTACTTCTCCAAACACCTGCACCAACTGGACAGGCCACAGAAATACCTCACAAAGAGAATCCAGGGCCTCCAACACCTGTCCTATGCGGAAAGGCTCAAATCACTATCATTTTACTCAGTATCAAACAGATTACTCAGAGGTGATATGTGTCTCACCTACAAGGCAATATCGGACCCTGCCCTACTAGAGATGCTCCATATCCATAAGTCTAACTCCTGGTGCATTACCTGCTTGATAGGGCTAAATCTAATATGCAACATCAACAAAACCTGCTGAAGAGACATGTTTGTCTCGCAGAGGCTGCCCCATCTCTGGAACAGACTTCCCATACATGTCAAACAGAGTACCTTGCTGACCCTCTTCAAGTGCAGCCTTGATGAATGGATGGCAAACCACAAATTTGTCCCAGGGGTTCCACCTTTGTCCCTCACTGACAGGGTTGACAGGTGCTGACTGAGGTTTCTTTTTTGGGAATAAACTCTTGGCTAGGCTTATAAGGGCCCCAGAGCCATTAGCCTAGTAACCCCCTATGATCTTAAGTCTAAATTTGGAGGAGTAGGGATTTCTTGACTATTTGGTAGGAGGCTGGAGGCAACAATATGAGATGTGAGTACAAAAGAGAATGTTTTGTTGCATACCAGCTTTCTGCTGTAAAATACTGCATGCCAGATACAAGTTTATACATTAACAGTCCTCTGGAGTAACATTTATTTCTTTTCTTGATCTTAAATGTAGCTTCACACCTTTACTCTAGCTCTCTAAAACACTTTGGCATGATACTGTATATAACCATTGCATGCTTTTAGCTCATATTTAAACTAAATGATACAGATGTCAAATTTCTCCCAAAAAGCCACATTTTATACATTATTCATTGCCATATAACTCACACTCACAGTAGAAGAGACAGTCTGTGTTTCTGAAAATCTTTTGCACTTATTAAAAAGGTGTAAAATCAAAAACTGACCTTTATCTGACCAGCTTCATTTCGTAGAAACTAAACCTCCTATAATCTGGATATGTTCTATCCCTTTCAACAAGCTAAAGCACCTTCAAGCCTGGTATGAAGGCCAGTTGGAAGATTTTTTTTTACACTTGATTCTTGGGTATATACCCCTCACACACAAACACACTCCTACAAACATGTGCGGGTGCACACACGCACGCACACACACACACACACACACACACACACACACACACACACACACACACACACACACACACACAATCAAAGACGTGCACACATACACACATACACATTGACAAAATATCATATGATATAAAATGTTTTTATGTGCATGTCTTAAATCATAGAAACTAATTTCTAAATTGCAGGAAATGTGCACTAGGACAATCTCTTTTTTTGATTGCTAAACTTCATTTAGGACAGATTCTATAACTATAAACTTTTACAGTAAATCCAAAATTTCACAAGTCATAGGTAATATAACATCAAATGTCCAAGCAAAAACTTGCATTTCATTTATATTCGATGACTTAACAAGCTTAGGAAATACTAATAAGTAGATATAACATGCAGGCGCACAAGTAATTTTTTAACTGGAATTGAGAATGTGTGCACCAATCATATGGATAAAGAGTTTTGTGTAATTCTACACTCTTTCAAGAAAGATTATTCTTAGAAGTACTACTGTACAACAGGATGCCTCTTACACAGCAAAAGTGACTGTCATACCTTCTGAAGATAATAATGACAGATATGTAGCATTTCTTTTAACTGATACAACCCATTATTGAAAACAGTGCTGCTTTTTGTAGCCTTCAAACAAGCCACCTTAAATAGCTTGAAAAGAAGCAATGATTCCTTGCTAGAAAAATCAAAAGGTTTGAAAACTTGAACTGTTCAGTACAACTGCAAGAACTGCCGTTATACTCTATTATAATTTACTCAGAGGAAGCAGCTGCTATAAGGCATTGTCTGCTCTAGCTCCATCTGAAATTCTAAACATCTTGGAGTTTCTATTATAGTAGCATTTGTGTCGCTGTTGATTTCTGTTTAATGTCCCCTATTTACTTTGGCTAGTTTGTCCTCTGACATTTCACACATTGCAGATTCTTATTACCTTTCTGTAAAACTCAGAACACTGTACATTCCAAAAACTATCACATCACTTAGTTTGAATACAGCTCAGCTGAGCTCACCTCATGGTTGTAGTATATGCTGCTTGCTTGACTAACCTGTGTTATGTGACCACCAGACAGCCGCAAACAGACTTCTCTCACCGACCAAGTCAGTCACCTCTCCTGGCAGGCACTGGGCAGGCTCCGACTCCCTTCTTCTTCTCCCCTGATGAAATGATGTCTTCGATCTGGATTTTCTGCAACTGGCACCGCTCCTTCCTTCTTCCGGCCTAGTATTGACTCCAAGTTCTCCAACAATCAAGATGGAACACAAAAAAGTAAAATTCCCTCCCGATTCCTGGAAGCCTTTTTCAAGCCATTAATTTGGTGCGAAAAGGCTTGCAGGAACACGATTGGTCTCCATTTGGGAGCTCTCATTGGCTCACGTTCTCTGCATATTCTCTACTTGATTGACTCGTAGACCGAGTTCGCGATTGGCCGTAAATGCGGTCTACGAGCCAATCAAAAACTGCAGAGCACAGCCAACGTGGATAGCAGCAGAGCTATGCATTGGTTTGTATACCGCAATGCCAATTGGCAGTAATTGCGGTACACAAACCAATCAAAAGCCTTGTAGCGGAGCCACAGCTGTTCAATGCAGAACAGCGGAACAGTGGCTTCGCTCTTCATTAAATGCGGTGCATTCCGCATAATCCGGAGCACCTGGATGCTCTGGTGGAGTAGTTAGTCATCACTGGTGACAGAGAACCTCTACTTCAGTGAGGAAGTAAGGCAAATGAATATAGAAAGGCCTTAAGCTATATTTGCACTTACAACAGTGGAGTAGTTAGTCATCACTGTTGACAGAGAACCTCTACTTCAGTGAGGATGTAAGGTAAATGAATATAGAAAGGCCTTAAGCTATATCTGCACTTACAACAGTGGAGCAGTTAGTCATCACTGGTGACAGAGAACCTCTACTTCAGTGAGGACATAAGGTAAATGAATATATAAAGGCCTTAAGCTATATCTGCACTTACAACAGTGGAGTAGTTAGTCATCACTGGTGACAGAGAACCTCTACTTCAGTGAGGATGTAAGGTAAATGACTTTAGATAGGCCTTAACCTATATTTGCACGTACAACAGTGGAGTAGTTGTACATTCTTTTCAGTCAGGAAACAATAAGACAAGGCACTAGGTACTCTGACTTGCTTGTATTGTATACCTTTCTTACTGAAATAAAATAAACCAATTTTACCAGGGAGTTCTGTGGAAATTAGGAAGACAAGAATTTATAAGAGAAAGGTTTTAGTAGAAGTAGAAAAACAGCAGAGCATACAAATAGTTCTAACTGTAGTCTGTCTTTATATGCTGTGTTAAGTACAGAATGGGGGGGGGCAGCTAATGTCTATAAACAATCAGGAAAAACAGTAAGTACTTTGGACTTACTTGATTCGCATACCTTTCCTTTGAAATAAAACACACTTGTAACCAGGAGTATGTGGGATTTAGAAAGACCACAATTTGTAGGAGAAAGGGTTTAGTAATGCTAGAAAAAACAGAAGGGCTTTCAAATAGTTGAAACAGCTTGCAAAGAGAGACTGCTGTTAGGAAGTGTAGTATGGGGAGGGGGCAAGCTAACATTCGTGATGGAGTGCTTTACTTAAAAATAGAAATTAAACAAGGGCAATTAATTTTGTCTAGAGGATAAAACATACTTTCTGTATATTTTGAAAATAACACTCATCCTGGTTGCCTGGTTTTGTTAAAGAGCACTGCAGGCCAATAGATCGAACTTGGCTTGGCGGGGATCCAGGGAAAGTAGATTAAAAAGAGAAACTGGGAAGGAAAATAATCAATATTAACACTAAATACTGCAATTCCTGATAAGAAAAAATGCAAAAGATACAAAGCTGCTAACAGGAGTGGAAAGAAAAAAAGGGAAAAAAACTAGGTAATCTATACACAGATAAATGCCTCAGCTTGTGATAATGTGAAAATTAAGATGAATTAATATTTACATCTCCAAGGAGGATAGTTTCATTAGGGATGTTTTGGGAGAGATATGAAAGTTTTCTAGTAGGGGAATGTTGTCCCCTGGTGGGATATATATGGCTATTGCTGTAATGGTATTATGGTTATTAAGCTTAAGGTTTGCTGCAAGTATTTTGGCTGGTGAGAAGGAGGGAAAAGGTTGTTGGGTTTGGGAGAGACCAAGTTTATTAGATTGAATTATAGCAACACCGCCACCTTTCTTTTTAATGCGGTCTTGGTGGAGGATGTTGTAACCTGAAGGGAGAATGTCTTTATCTTGGTGTTGGGGTTTAAGCCAAGTTTCTGTAACAGAGATAATGTCAGGGTTATGTTGAGATACTCATGCATGAAATCGACTTACTTTATTTAGGATACTTCGAGTATTGATAGAATAGAAAGATAGATGTTTGTTAGGTATGGATGACTGGTTGTAGTTAAGGAGAGTGTTTTGTGGGGTGGATGAGTTAGTAATAGGACCAGGATTGGGATGTGTGTCACCTGATATGAGCAGAGTCATTGGGAAATAGTATGGCTTTCTTTTAAGTGGGTGGTCATAGAGGTGAATTGCTCTGGAGTTAGGTGAAGGATTTTATGAGGGAGAGATTTTTATTTTGGAGAAGGATATGTTGGTAGGGAGGATGGATGCACAGGTGGTTATTGTCTTTATATAAAAAAATCCTTTAAAGTATATGTAGTACACATTGCAACTGCCAGAACTGTGTTTGCATTATTTTTTTTATAAAAGATTCATGTAAATGTATATGTATTGCACACTGAAATTAATGAAATGATATATCCTGGTTATAACTGTTTAAATGCTTTTGCTTTAATAGATGTGTTGCACGTTGCCATAATAATCATTTGTATGTAACCATGTAGCTTTTCTCCCTGGACTTCCTATGAAAAATATTTTTAATTCCCAGTCTGACTTTCCTGATAAATAAATGGACGTAAATAAATACACAAATAAAATTAATACTTGGAGGAAAAAACAGTGGGACATAAAAAGAAGAAGAATGGACAAAAGGACAAAAGAAGAAAAGAAGAAAATACTTACAGCTACATGGTCATCCTTACCAAATGCAACTCTCACCACTATGGTTTTGACAAAGCAAACGTCATAAAAATTGATATTCTTACTGCAGAGGACTTCCTTCTTCAAGAGTGATACAGCATGAAGTGACTCTTTTTTTGTATGTTTTATGCTGCAGCTGTTATAGAGCTTAAGTTACTAATCATATTGTGGCATACAAAGGCCCCGACAGCAAACAGGTTTCTATCTAGTTTTGTAAAAACATGCCTTTGTAGTCATTTCTTGGCAAGAAAGTAACTTTTACTAAACTAACATAAGCTGATGTTTTATACCTGAAATGAAAGTACTGATCCTGTTAGACAAGTGAAACAAGTCAGCAATTAATTACTTAAATACAAACTACTAGCTGAATCACTGCAGCAGTTCTTGGTGAAGATAACACAGCAAAGATACAAACCAAAACAGTATAGCCCTACTTCCTGAAAATGGTATGAATGCCTTTTGGGACACAATCTCACCAAGGGCTCTGGAGTTGTGGAATTGGCTGACCACTTTTAAATACTATGTGAGGGCATTGTAGTAGTTAACATTTAGTTTAATTTTATCAGATCCCCCTCCTTCTTACATTACAATGGCAGACTGCATAAATGTTATCATTATGAGATGGATGGTCAAGGAGAAATTAAGGACTTCATTTAATCAACAATATATCGTGGGGGGCATGCTTTTTCTGTGTTCCTGCTAAAATAACATACCCACAGACACAGATCATCTAGCTTATTATGCCTGTTTCATTGTATTTGTAGCCAGCTATATGTCACCTACACTAAATTTGCCCCACCCCCCATATGTGCACACATTTAACTCTGCACTTTACCAGCTCTGCAATGTTATGCTGTTAAAACTATTTAAGTTACAATATAATCATCACTTCTGGCACCACATTGTAATTTTTTTGTTTAAAGAACAACCTACTTATTTACCTTCTAAAACTCCATCAATCCTCTACATAAGACTGTAAACATTGTTGTACTTTTTTTCTCTTTCATCTGTGGGTATTTCTGTCACCCCATTGTATTTATTCCTTTCATGTGTTTTGATTTTTATGTCATATCCTACTTCTCCCTGTAGTCAAGAATAGAAAGCAACCTTTTCTTCTCGCTTATGAATGTTTGTTTTGCAGAATGAAGAACATTTTTGCTGTCTATTGCTGAACCTTTGCACACATTCTCGTCTTTAGTAAAGTTCCTTACTATAATTTACTTAGCCATTTACTAAATTAAATTACTGCATATTGTCTGTTCATTTATATTTCTAATTTGTAAGAATGTGAACATTGGCTTGTTATATACATCTATGGGAAGCTGTTTAATATGACTTCACATATAAGCATTTTAAATGTAGTATACTTTACTTTAACATAAGAAAATACATCTTCAAAGTGTTGTTTTTAGATGATGACATATAGGATGACTAATATTTTGATCAGTTTTGAAATTTTGTGTAGGTGTCCTTACAGGAAATGTAGTGATAATATGTGGTGGTGCTGTGGTAGCATTGTCACCTCACAGTTAAGACATTGTCCTGTTCGATTCTCAGAGCGTCTTCTGTGTGGAGACATGAGTGAATGGGCGTACCTTCGTTGAAGGTTGTGCATCAGGGCTGGCAACTTGGCATGTAAAAATCTACTGCCAATCATTAGCAGACCAGAGTTCCACTGTGGCGACCCCTAACCTGAAAAAGCTGAAAGACGCAACAGCAACAATGGTAAGTATTAGCATAAAGCACCCTAGGAATGTCCTTCCGGCTTACCGAGGACACCTGTTCCACATCAGAAATGCTGTCTGATCAAACTAGTACTGCAGGCTTAGGCAGTAAAGCAGGAATTAAAAGTACTTTGAGTAACAGAAATGTAGAGCTGGCACAAGTTAAAAAAACTGATTCATCTGATGATCAAAGTAATTTTCCTCTTTATACATTTCTCATCCTCTTGTTTAACAATCTATTTTGTTCTAAGTCAAATAAAAGGAGGTTGTGGTAAGGAAAAAATCAAAGCTTCCTCACTAATGAGGTAACAATCATATTCAAAATGAAAACGTTAGATAAGGAAGAGAAGACTAATTAGTTTATCCCTATTGTCTAAATATTCGTTTTAGGTATTTTCTCCTGTAACATTTTTGCTTCCATGTCCTGTCTTTTCCTGCACACGTAGATCTCCTGTTATCACTCCCAAGCACTGTCTGTATGTTTATGTTAGCACCATTTGAGAGTGACAGCTACTGATTCACCCATGTGACCTCGTTTGTTTGGAGCACCACTACTTCATGAGCACCATGTTGATAAACAGAACTATTTCTCCTACACTTCTTCCATTATGGTTTGTGCTGTAGCCTCTCTTTTAGCATTGTTGTTTAAAATGATAATATTCTTATGATAAAATAAGCCAGACTTGGGACTTCTGAAAAGAGAATGACACTTAATTTGCAAGTGATTTGCCCTTTATGTTTGAATATCTCTAATCATAGCCTGTATTTGTTATTTATTTACTCATTCCTGCCTTGGCACAGTATCATTTAAAAAGAACAAAAAAGTATCCACCTGGCACTGCAGGACAGAATCCTCAGTTTGTTTGGATGGCAAGATTATGAATTTACATGTAGATTGCCTGACATATCTAGTGCAATGTGCTCTAATCTGGGGTTGAGGGTGACTTATAATCAATAAGCTAATTTTAGGTTCCTTTTTTAATTAACCTTACATTTGGTGGGACCATTCAAACAGAAAAAACTAGAAACAGAACCAGCTGAAGTCTTGTAAGTTGAATGCCTTAGCAATAATAGGGGAGTCATACCTCTCAACTGTATAGATTTTTGCAGAATGTCCAGATTTTTACCTCATAGTTTTGGTCTATTTCTCATAAAATTGTGGTTTTCTGGCAAATTATTGGCAAGTCATGTAGGATTGAAGTCAGAAAATAATGATAGACATTTGATTTTCAGACTTCTTACCCTTCAGAAAAATGCATGCTAATGCCAAACATGCAATATCATCAACTTTCTAAGTCTGTAAGAGCAATATTTAAAAAGTGTCCCTATTTTCAGGCATTTGATCCCCATTATTTATGGCTTTGCCCAGATTTCCTGGTTGAGAGGTATGCAGGGAATAAAGAAACCAGTGTGACTCCTGACCCATAATCACGGTCACATGATTAGGTGAGCAGACAAAGCTGATTGTTGCTTAGAAACCAACAAGATAAATGGATAAAGAGACAGATAGATAGATAACTAGATAGATAGATAGATAGATAGATAGATAGATAGATAGATAGATAGATAGATAGATAGATAGATAGATAAACAGAGAGATTTTTTTCCAGATGTTTGTCAGTTATTGGCCCCCTCTAAATCGGCCAATTTGTTCCTCTTCAGCAGTATGAGGGTCATCCAGTAGGGGCCATCATTTAGACAGCTATTAGATTTTGACCAAGCAGCAAAGAGGTCCATCCACTGAGTTGACCTTGGAGGGCTTATACTTTTTTCCCTAAGGGCACACTTGAACAAGCAGCAAGGAGGGACACCCACTAAGCTGACCATGGAGGAATTTTCCTTTCTTCCCTAAGAGCACACTTGACCAAGCAGAAAGGAGGGGTATCCGCTGAGTTGACCATAGAGGACTTCTCCTTTCTTCCCTAAAGGCACACTTGATCAAGCAGCAAGAAAGGACATCCACTGAGTTGACCATGGAGGACTTTTCCCTTCTTCCCTAAGAGCATTCCGTCCAAGCAGTCCTGTCACTCCCTCCAAGACATGAGTGTCCACTTGAGAAATAACATCAACTTTGTATGCCTGTGGGTGTGGTCAAACTTCACCAAGTTCAAGGAGAAGCAAGTAGGAAATGTCTCATTACTCATCACCCTACCTGTCTGGCTCCTTCAGTGCTGAGTCTGCTAATAAGACTCTGGTAGCCTGCATCACAGTTAGGGCTGCACCAATCTGTGCCACAGAGCCAGGCTGTAGACAGTTAATTCCATTTGTAAAGCAGGTTGGTTTCCCTTTTTCCCCTGTATATATCATATTTTAAAGATGGGAAGGTGAAAGGGTGGATGGTTAAGGGGACACTGGCCTCCCTTACAAACAGGAATAAGAAAAGTGGCAGGCAAATTACAACCATATGATAGATTATGCTGTGTGTTTTGCTGCCAGGAAACTGCTCTATACATTTCTTTAACTCACCAAAGTAACAGGATAGCTGTGAAAGTATGTTACTGCCATATAATTTTGGCAGTTATGGAAAAAAAGTCATTAGGGTCCCGTGCCTCCATTACTGCCAGTGCTTCTACTGTTACCATGAATATCATATGAAATAATAAAGGTTTGATGTACTTCACACAATCACACCTAAACACAGGTGCATACACACAAATTGTTGTACACTATATTTGTTAGGATGATGAAGGTGATGGGTTTCATAACTTTATAACAGAAAGTGAGAAAAAGAGATATGGCTGAGTCATACCAATCACATGGCAGCTGGCATAATATGGTTGAGCAAGGACATTCTGCACATATTCATTACTATAAGTACAGGTTATAACAAAGCATTAAGAAAAAACCTACTCTGGTTTTATATAATATCATGACATACAGTACAGCAATTGAAAGGGGCCATATCCAAAAGATATGTTGTCAGAGTAAGTGACTTACTCTGTTACTCTGGTGTAAGGACTATCTGTAAAGCACTTACACTGAGAGCAATTGTTTTAGAATCAGGTCACAGGAGATGTTGCATATATAGCACATACCTCTCAACTGTCCAGATTTTCACCTCATATTTTTGGTCTGCTCCTCATAAAATCTGGTTTCTGGATTTTTGTTGCAATTCAGTGAGGAATGAATTCTCTAAATAAGGACAGGCATGTGATTTTCAGGCTTCATATCATTCAGAACTTTTATTCTAGCAACTTTCTAGGTTTATGTTGTTGTGTCTTTCGGCTTTTCTCGGTTAGGGGTCGCCACAGTGGAACGCCGGTCCGCTAATGATTAGCAGTAGATTTTTACGTGCCAAGTTGCCCGCCCTGATGCACAACCTTCAACGAAGGTACGCCCATTCACACATGTCTCCACACAGAAGACGCTCTAGCTGAGAATCGAACAGGACAATGTCTTACTGTGAGGCGACAACACTACCGCAGCACCAAGAGCAATAATTAAAATTTGTCCTTATTTTTGGGGCTTTGTCCCCAAATTATTTTAGGCTTTCTCCAGATTTTTTGTGCTAAGAGGTTGAGTGGTATGATACTGCAGCAGCAACCCTTATAGACTGTAGACACACTTACACTTGTTTTGTATAGCTGCCATTATTTTATTTTAGGAGTGCTAACAGGAGAGATGAAATTGACTGAAATGTGAACTATGTTTACTGAAATGAATTTGCCAAATATAGACTTTGCATATGTAAGATTATGGGATTATGACAACTTCAAATATATGTCTTTGCTTATAATACTAATCTACATTTTGTATGTTATAATCTTTTATTTCATTTGAGTGTGGATGTACATAGTTTCAGCTTCATAAGCCACAATGGGGTCCCATTAAGTTTTGCAAAGAGGTCTGCCATAATGTATTTGTCTTCTTTATTGGGCTGTTTTTTATTTAGCACTGAAATAAATTGAATTTTAATTTTGTTATTTGTAAAATTACGGTCAAGAAACCAGACATGAAGTAAGTTCTACTCTAAGTGCAATTCACCAAAAAAGTCAGTTTTGATATGGTGGACGAATCATTACCTGTAAGATGTCAGCCGTTCGGTGCAGTGGAGTTTAAATATACAAAAATATTGTCTGTCAGGGGCATGACCAGCTCTGTAATAAAAGATGCTAGCTTAAGTTTTGAGTGACACCAAGGCAGCTCCACCTCCTCATTAAAAGCACTTAAATGATCACAGAAAATTAAAGACATTGAGGGAGGTAGTCTGGACTATCAGCCTAATTTAAAAGAGCTTCAGCTGAAGTGTAAATGTGCACCCTTTTTGGAAGTTAACAATAGTAACAAAGACATGAGGAATGGTAAATTCCACACTGTTAACACAACAGTAGCAAATAATTGCTGCTCACAGTAAGATTAAATAAAACATGAAAAGGAAATTAAGCTGCAATGTCAGAAAATGGAGGACAGAGAGAGAGTGAAAGAGGGAAAGAATACAGATTGTTAAATTTGCAGAATTTGAAGAGAAAACAGTCTAATAAACTAAAAGGCCTAGTGAAAGGGTCCAAGGGACAGAACCTTCAGCTTATAGAATTCTTATACGTATACTTATGGGAAAATTAAGCCCACTGTTGAAATATCTGATGCAAAATGCAGTGAAGTTTCCAAATGAATTAACACCTGGAATAGAGGAGGTGCACAGACAGGGATAGAAAAAAACGATGAGCGTTATCATAGGCACATTCTGCCATTCTTTTAACAACACATAGAAATAATATTGTATAGATCAAGGAAATTATGAGAGAACTATTTATGAAGACATTATTGGATGTGAATGGCTTACCAGCAAGTGTGGATTGAATTAGGTCCGTTGGCATCTCTTTATGGTTGACATATGCTGCAATACATAGCAGTCCGACAGAGAAACAAGGTTCCTAACAAAGCATAGAGATAGTAGTGAATTTTCTTGCCACATTAGAAATAAAAGTCGAACTTTAACACAGGGCTGAAATGAGACAGAACAATGTCCCACCAGAGTGGATCGAAAATAACACAGGAGAAAGATATGGGATCATGGAAAGAAGAGAATGTATTAGGTAAGTTATCAAATAAAAAAATAAAAACAGCAGGTAATCATATAATAAAGGAAGATAGGATGGAAATGCACTGCTGTCCCAGGGGGAGGAGACTAGAAATGTATGTAAGGATTGAAGAAACAAAAACAATAGTGGAGACAAGGAAAGATTACTGAGAAGTGCCAGGAGCTTGACAAGATGGTACAGGAGTCAAATATCCACACAAAGCCAGGAGAAGGAATGCAGGGATATGTAGGGATGGTAGTAAAACACAGAACAAGTTCCATCTGTCCTGATGATTACAGTTAGTGGTGCTAGACTAAGGTAGGTCTTAAAAATGGCTTCATCTTATGGTTAGCCCTCAAGAAACAGGGAAAATAATGGAAAGCAGATAATAGAGATCAAGCTATTACAAACTCAGGGATGGGAAATAAACATGGGTAAGAAAGACAAGAGACAAATGCAGGAAATATTCACCTAGGTAATATGATATCAAAGGGGACTGCAGTATAAGCTGGAAGCTGCAGTGAAATATAAAAGAAATGAAATGATGGAAATTAGCAATAGTTACAAACTGCGGGGAAGAAATGTATTATATTAAAGGATTAAGGATGAAAAGAGATGGATTATAATACGAAAAGCCTGTAACTAAATCCTAATCTTATGATATTAAGGGCACGCAAGATGAATGGCTCTAATATCAAGATGGAGGTCTGCATAGAACTACAGTGAAAATAAAGAAGATAGAAGCAGGCCAGAAGAGTAAACCCTGAGAATATGAAAGAGTGTGACAGAACGGTAATAATGGAAGAGGAATAAATGAGTTATCAGAATAAACAGACAGCTAGGATATGCAGAAGAGTGCGATTAGGAAAGCAAACAGTAAGTACAAGAAGATGTCTGCACAACAGAAAGGTAGAGAATAAATGGAGTAGTGGTTACACTGTGCTGAAAACATGAAGATATCAAGGAAGATACAAATATTGATAAAAAGAGAAACGAGATAGTAAGAACTCATTTCAATATGTGAACAGTTTAAGGAGGATCTTGGGTGTAATATCTAATGTATCTAGATGGAAAAAAGTAAGACAGAAATCATTTGCATGCAACCAGCTTAATCACAGGTTAAACTGTCTAGCTTATTTTATTTTATTTTATTTTACTTTATTTATTTTTTTACTTTGTTAACCAGATGACACAATGGATGGAAGCATCACTTTTCCTGGGCACTGTTTGGTAAAGTGACTTGCTCGGAGTCACACAGTACACAAACTGAGGCTGAGAGAATCAAACTCTGGACTACAGGAAGCAGCTTGTTAACAGCTCATACACAGTCTTAATCCTCTGTATGAGATTGACAAGGGTGGTAAGAACTTTTAAGTTTGCCTCCTTAATGGTGTATATGGCTGGGTATCTTATGATCCTCCTAATCATTTGCCTAGTATTTCTCCTGTGTTCTTATGTGCCTCTACACTAGCTGACAGAAAATGCATTCTCTATATATGTATGTATGTGCGTGTGTGTGTGTGTGTGTGTGTGTGTGTGTGTGTGTGTGTGTGTGTGTGTGTGTGTGTGTGTGTGTGTGTGCGTGTGTATGTATATATATATATATATATATATATATATATATATATACGTGTGTGTGTGTGTATGTATTTGTGTGTGTGTGTGTGTGTGTGTGTGTGTGTGTGTGTGTGTGTGTGTGTGTGTGTGTGTGTGTGTGTGTGTGTGTGTGTGTGCGCGTGTTTGTATTTCTAGGTATAGGTATTCTAAAAGTACTAGAATACACATTGCCTTATAGATCAGGCAAAGACCACCTCTATGTAATGTATAAGAAAGTGAATGTAATCTCACTTCCTGAAGCCTTTCTGAATAGCTCCAAGTTTTCCAATCCTGTGGTATTTATAGTAAGCATTTTTTTCTTTTCAAAATCTTTCGGGTGACTGGTTCAAAGTTGCAAAATGCAGATTGTGCTCAACAATGGGTCAGACTGGTGAGGTATAAGGTGATACAACAATCTCCTTAGAGCGACTAGATTTCACCATAGAATCCAATGGGTTGCAGAATATGCTTTCTTGAAATAGAAATACACACACTGGTCAGAGCTTAAATTATTTATCTACCATTATGCCTAGCTCTTTAATCATGGTATCTTTTTTTCTGACCGTTTATTTTGTAATTATAAATTGTGTTCTTTATGCAAAGTCTCAGAGAAGCTGCGGTGGTGCAGCGGTAGTGTTGTTGCCTCACAGCAAGAAGTTCTCCTGTTTGATTCTTGGATGGAGTGCCTTCTGTGTGGAGTCGGCATGTCCTCCCCATGGTCGAGTGGCCTTCAAAAGACATGTGGGAATGGGTGTGCCTTTGTTGAAGGTTGGGTGTTGGGCTGGCAACTCGGCACCATAAAAATCTACTGCCAGTCAGTAGCGGACTGGAGTTCTGCTGTGGCGACCCCTAACCAGGAAAAGCCAAAAAGACAAATTAACATTAAAGGTGAGGTCTTTACTACTGCAACAAATTAATAATTTTGTAGATCATCATGGGGTGCATCAGCATCATTTGCAGAAGTAATAATGCTACCCATTCTGCAGTTACCAGCATATGTTTCAGACTGCTTCATTTTACAGCATGTCAGATCAAATTTCTTTAAAATATATGAATGTGCTAATGTGCATGTTTCTTTAGACTATATCCCTATATATCACATTCCCCTAGTTTAACTTAAAGAATTCCCATGAAGATTCCCACTTAAGCAATGAAGAAACTTATTTTGACTTCATACAGACCCCATGTGCTTCTTACCCCGTACATTATAAAATTAAATACTTCTTGATATCATATTATTATATTAATACAATGCAAACACACTGTAGTGTATTGTATTGTATTGCATTGTATTAATACAATGCAAACACACTGCAGTGTATTGTATTGTATTGCATTGTATTAATACAATGCAAACCACTGCAGTGTATTGTATTGTATTGCATTGTATTAATACAATGCAAACACATTTTTCTAAGGAATAAAGGCATTCCATAATTTCCTTTTTCTTGTTCTTTCATTCAACTCCTCAGGTACAAAGCTGAAATGCTTTATTAGTGCAACAGTTAGCAGCACTTTTCAAAGCATTCAGTACTTCACAGTTCTTGTAGTTGTTTTGGTATCTTGCTGATATTTTCAAAAATTCACCATACTTCAGATTCTTAAAAGAACCTATGGTCTGCAATTCTGCTGACATACTAGAGACAATAACATGAATGCCCTCTTGAGAGAGTCTATCAGAATGTTCTGGATTCAGATGAATACTTCTAGGACTACCCATTGCTACTTCTGGAAATGCCTCTGTAGCGTCCCTTTGGGATATCCTGTTGGAAACTTTTTGGCACAACTTTTAAATCTGTAGGAATAATACTTAGTAAGGAATCACAGGGGCTATAAGATAACTAGTGATATGCACCTTTAAGAAGACCACTTAAAAGTTCTTGCCATCCTTGTCAAGCACTTAATAGTGCTCCCCTCCCAAATTAATCAGGATCATAGCTGACGATGACCCAGCTACAAATTTTTGTTCATCCATCCAGTCATCAAGGCTAGCTCTAAAAGTAGCCAAAGTAGTGGCAACATTTTCCTTAGGCTGGGAATGCACTAAGAAACGTATCCCCTCCAGTAAGTCTTGTTTATTTGATGGCATAGATTTAGGTACCTTGTTTGTTTGCAGAAAGGTACAGAACTAATCGCAACATATCAATTTAAATTTCAGCCTAGGAAGGCAAAGAAGGTCAGAATTACACAGCAAGAGGTAGTAAAAAGAGTATAATGAAAATACACAACTGTAAAAATGCCATTATCAGGCAATAAAAAATACAAAGGGTATACATACTCCTGTAAGGTACATTATTTACAATGGACTGTGACAAATCTCATGTAAAAAGTGAGCTGTCTGTGTGGTAATTACTATGTGCTGTCTAAGTCGGAAGGGTAGAAGAGCTGAGCAGAATGAAGAATGTTACAAAATGTTTCTCAGCAGCTGGAAGGAAAAGTTATGTTAAGCAAAACATTATGTAGGTGAGAAGTGTAGATGGATGCAATAAAACATTCTATAAGTGGGACAGTAAGAGTGTTAGTAGTAAAAGAAAGAGTAGGAGAAAGAGAAAATGACGTAGCTCAGGTTAGGTGATATGGTTGGATGAGAGATAATGACATTTCACTGATGAGAGGAGATTGTCATTAATAGTTTAAATTTTGGGAAAAACGAGGTGTATTTCATTTAATGGAGGAATACTTTAGAAGAGGTTTGGACCTAGTTTAGAGAAGCAGTGATCTGTGCAATGGACTTTAGTTATGGGAAACTGCATTATAGAGGCAAAGTAGTTGTCTAATTAGTTTAGCTGCCAGATGGAAGAATGTCTGGTTGACTTGAATTTTGAATAGTTCAGATCTAGGAGAAGGTCAACCCTTTGTTGAACAAGAAGCCATTTTGCTTTTTTTCATTGTTGGTCATTTTTAGGTGAGGTGGATAATAAATCCAAAATTTTAGTGGTTAGCATTTGAATGTGTGAAGAGTTTGTTTTTGATGCTTGGGTTCATAGGTAAGTACTGGGATAGCTGCCCTTATTGGGGCTATTTTAAGGTCAGACAATTTCCTCTTCAGAGGTGAGATTCATACCCTGTACCTTGTCTGTGTGAAGCAAAGACCTTAACCATTGGGCCAACTCTTGATAGGTTATTGGGGAGGCAATATTCAACTAGGTAGAGAAAATTGCCTTTGCCTATGACTGTTCTTGAGGCTTTAGTAAGAAAGGGAAATATTTCATTGACCCAAATCAAGAGAGTTAATCTTTTTCTTATCTAGTCAAAGTGGAGGGAGACATTAATGGGGTGGGGATCAACCAAAATGCTGTGGTATTTTAAAGAGGCAATGCTTTTACTGGGGTGTTGTATTCATAGATATACAAAACATTTTGTCTTAATTTAAGCTCCTGTTTAGTGCCAAAATGTGTAGTTTTTGGCTTTGTTGGAGATCTAGTGGACTAGGGCCGGGAAATCTGCTTGCAGGTCTGTCTGGATGCCGAATACTGAGCTGTTTGTGCAAAATATTAAAGGAGAGGAGATGAGGTGGGTCAAGGGAATGTTCATTCACAACAGTTAAAAACAGGCAAATAGCAAGTAAGGAACTTGTGATTCTCATTTCTGAAGGCTGAGTAAATGGGAAATTAAGGTAAACATTTTAAAAGATTGGCGAGGAAGTTTTAAAATGAAGGTAGGGAATCAGGATGTAGGCCTATTTGTAGTAGGTAATAGAGTTGATGGAGGTGGATGCTGTGGTCAGTGAGGTAATTGTGCTCTTAAGATCCTTGTTTCAGTGTATTCTTGAGGTCAGGAGATGTTGATTTCCTATAATTTTTTATTTTCTTTCTTTGATTGATTGAAATAGAGTACAAAAAGATAGATATTATTTTGGAAGACAACCTCTTACAAGGTATGATTGATACAAAATTGCACAATTTCCTATAAGTAAAAAGACGGGTTATCCCACGAATCTTCATAATCCACAAGGTCCACAAGAACTTGCAGAACCCCCCCCCCCCCCCCACTGAGGCCAGTTGTAGCATTAGCTGGCTCAAAAACACAACCCTTGGCCATGTTCATTGACTCTAAGTTAAAGCCATTTTATGGACTATGGCAACAATAGATTCCTGGGATTTCCTGGCTAAGTTAGGACAGGTTCCCTTTGATGTCAACTATACTTTTATGATCATAGATGTTAAAGATCTTTTCTCAGTTGTACCCCACCAAACAGGTTTAACCTGGTATGAAGAAGTTTTGACTGAGTTGGATTTTTTGAATGCCAATCACTTTATCCTGATTTGGAAAACATGGAACTTATTTTGGAAAACAATTTTATCTATTTTCAGGGTGAATATTATAAACAACTGGACGGGGTAACAATCGCTAACTTGGTTCTCTTTTATTGGGAGACACATTTTGTGTTTACCAGTGATTTTTTTCAAAAAATGTTGTGCCTATTACTGTTATTTGGATGACATTTGTGTGTTGTGGGATAGTACATACGAGTCAACAAAACTTTTTATGCAATTTCTGCACTCCACTACCAATTTCCTGTTATTTACCAGTTCAGTTGACACTGAGTCCATTACATACCTATGTGTACTTATTTCTAAAGATACAGAAAAAAGTGAATATGTGGCTCAAATACAGAGAAAGAGTATTTTTCAAATTCATACCTACACTTTAAAAGTAAACACCCCCTCCCCCCAAAAAAATATTGTGAAGGATCAAATGGTGAGGGCACCCTGGATGACTTCCAATGAATGGGTTCTGGAACCAAGGATATATACTGTGTGTTGGGGTATAACCAAGATTCTTTGCGAATCAAAGAAATCATTCTTAAGTTCTGGAATATGTTTGCCATGATGCCCAACACTCTCTCAGTTTTTCAATATTCCCTTAAGGTTAGTTAGTGCCAACCTTAAGAAGTTGTTTGAGAATGCATCATGAGTTAATAACTTCACACCACACAAAAATAAGGGTACTTTCAGATGTGGCAGTTGTGCACAGTGTTGGATGGTGGTTAATGACAGTGAGTTATTTTTACCAAGCTCGGATAAGTTTATTCCTACTGATGGACACCACAATTGTGCCTCTAAAAGAATAGTATACATGGTAACTCTCAAAAAATCAACAGTGAGACATAAGGATGTTCCACTCACCAGGCTGGACAAGGAGAAAGTCATGGTCATCTACCTTCCAGTGCCAGGATTTGTCAAATCATGCATGCACTTAGGTCTCTCAGTAACAGCTACCGTTATGACTCTGTGACAGTTCATGTTGGTGTGAATGACCTGAGACTTACTTCACTGGACTATATGAAGACAGGCATGGTTGAGCTCTCTCTGTATGTGCTCCAGGCAGGTATGTCCCTAGCCCTGAGCAGCATACTACTTTCACCTAGAATGATGCCACAGTATAAACAAAAAATGATTGATTTCAATAATTGGCTTAGTTTTTAGTGTCATTCAAAGGAGATCCAGTTCCTGTCTGCCGGGGAAGGCATAGTCGTCAAACCTCATTGCTTTCCAGAGACTATTTGCACCTGGCATCCCTAGGCTTTCAGCTGCTGGCAGAGGATCTTGCCTCCCCATAGTTCCTTTTTTAGGCAAGGTATTGAAAACAACATTATCAATGTGAAATTAACCAATCTGAACAAAATAAGGGTCATGCTGCTAGATGCTGGGAGCTGAAACCAAAAACTGCACTCTCTGGAAGCACTTCTATTACTAGATGAAGTAGATGTCTGTGCATTCACAGAAAACTGGTTTAAGACCTCAGAGAGTACCCCAGCCCTGCAAGGCTACAATGCCTTCTGCACCTTTAGACTGCAAAATGAACATGTGAAAACCAAAGGAGGTGGTGTTTCAATCTATATTAGACGTAAATTCGCCTCCTATCTAGTTAGACTGGGCAACTCCATGAAGGTACTCCAGGATGAGGTTATGGTAAGACCCCCATTCAAGCTATAGCCAGTTATAGATCCCCCTCCATGGGTCAGCACACCTAAGAAGACTACTTAACCAAACTGAAGACAATCCAAATTTTACCGAATACACTGGTTATTGAGGATTTCAATTATCCAGCCATCAACTGGGAAACCTACTCTACTAGCCCAAACTTGCTAGCACAAAAGTTACTTGACTTTGTGAATTCAAATGCTCTGGAACAAATTGTCTATACACCAACAAGAGGAACAAACATTCTAGATCTGGTCCTCACCAATATGTCAAACAAGTGCACTGCTGCAACTGTTGGATGCTCATTAGATAAAACTGACCACATATCAGTCACCTTTGAAATGACACTAACACCATACCTTAATAAAAAGTGAAATCAGACTAAAAAACTTCATCAAGGCAAACTATGCCCTCCTAGGTGAGGGTATACATGCATTCCAAGCCCCAACTCAAGCTGAAAGTGGTAACTACACCGAAGCTTACAGCTGTGTACAATCACTTGCATAAGTGTATAAACTCGGGTGTACCAAAAAGAATCAAAGCCAGAACCCCAAGCAAAAACAAGCTGCCATGGTGGACATCCAACATCAGCAAACTCTACAATAAATGCAAAAAGCTGTTGTCCAAGAAAATGAAGACAAGACCCCAACAATGGAAAAGCACCCTCTTCAGCCTCAACAGGCAAATAAGACAACTTGTCAAGTCCTCCAAGAACTCCTTTGAGAGAAACCTAACAAGTACTGCCAAGGATAACCATAAGGCCTTTTACAACTGTGTATATAATCTAAAGGGTAGGACCTAAGCATGTGCAGAATTAGTGGCTAACTATATCACACACACTGACCTCAGAGAGATGGCAAATCTGCTAACAGATCGGTTTGGAGAAAATTTCACTTCCTTATCCCCTCCTAACCTACAACAAACCCTCTCCCAAACTTCTCCACCACCTTACATATCTGAAGAGTAGGTCCTCAAATCCCTGTCCAAGGCAAAAAACATAGCCTCTATGGGACCAGATGATATCCCAGGCTGTATTCTTAAAAGGCTAAAACATGAACTAGCATCACCACTAAGTTCCCTTTTCAATCATAGCATAACCGCAGGCTTTGTTCCTATGGAATGAAGAACAGCTACAGTTATTCCCCTCCACAAAGGTGGCCTAGCAACAGACCTGGGGAATTACAGACCCATAAGCCTGACCAGCCTCATCTGTAAGGCCATGGAACATATCATTATGGACCTCATAAATAAAGACATAGGTGACCTCCAAACACTGGATAACTATCCAATTTGGCTTTGTGAAGGGCAGATCCTGCTTGTTAAATCTGGTGGATTTCTTTGAAAGTGTGACCAAGGCCATTACAAAGGCAAATCTGTGCACACAGCATACCTTGACTTGGCAAAAGCTTTCGACACAATCCCACATTCAGTCATTATCAATAAACTTAGAAAACTGATTGCAAACCCCTTCACTGTAAGATGGGCTGCAAACTGGCTCATAAACCAGACATACACTATCAAAGTGGGTGACTCCACATCAACCAGCAAATCTGTTACCAGTAGGGTACCACAGGGGTCTGTGCTGGGCCTCCTATCATTTGGTATATGCTTCTCAGAAGTTCAGGTCAAAACTAACGGGTTGTGGTTGACCAAGTTTACAGATGAGCGCAAACTAGGTGCAATCATTGAATCCCCATATGATGTCAGTATACTCCAGGAGGGTCTCACACAGATCAATGACTGGTGTACTAGTCATGTTTTCAAACTGAATGTAAAGAAATGCATCATCATTCCCTTCAGCACAAACAATGTTCCTTCACACTATCAAATCAAAAACAATACCCTAAGTACCTATGAAGTGGTAAGGGACCTGGGATCACAGGTTGACTGCAACCTTAACTTTGACCACCATGTGTCTACCATAGTAAATAAAGCTTTCCATGTAGCATACTTAATTTGTAAAGGTATCACCTTAAGAGCAAAAGAAGTTAAAACCCTATACTTGACACTTATCCAGTCCATAATTGAGTATAATGCCCCATTCAGCATGTACAGTATGAAGCACCTGCAGCAATTAGACAGACCTCAGAGGTACCTAACAAAGATGATCAAGGGCCTCCAGCATATGCCTTATATGGACCAACTAAAATCCCTGTCACTGTACTCCGTATCGTATAGACTTCTTAGGGGAGACTTATGCCTGGCCTAAAGAGCAATTCAGGACATAAACCTAATGAACTTACTGCATATCTGTAAATCAAATGGGTCTAGGGCTACCCATTCCAGGGACTTAATTATGGTCTGTGACTTAAATAGGACATGTTGGAGGGACATATTTATCTCTCCGTGACTGCCACGTCTTTGGACCAGGCTATTAATTCATGTGAAACAAAGCACCTCTATGACACTGTTCAAGAGGAGCCTGGATGAATGGATGGGCCACCATAAATTCTTATTGGGGATAGTGCCCACAACACTCCAGAACATGGGCAGTCATCACTAAATGCAGTCTTGGGTATTGACTAGCACTTCTATGGTATTACATTGGGTTGAAACGGCTAGACTTAAAATGACCTCCAGGTTGATAGCTAGTAATCTCCTATGATCCTAATTATAGAGCTACCTGTGACTAAAACATATACCTGTGTAGAAGCAGATTTAGCAGACCTTATGGCAATTGACCTGAATTCCTTGAGGACTCTTACATGAAGTATACAGATTTGCAATATGTGGGAGGGGAGAAGGAGTAGGTGTTGCCTCATGTGCTGGAGCCTGTGATCCTTCACATTAAGCCATGGAAAGAATTATCATGGAAATGATCAACAGAGATATAGTAACTTCCAGAAACTGGACTCAACCCAGTTTGGTTTCATCAATAGAAGATCATGTCTCCTCAACCTGGTGGACTTCTTTGAGAAGGTAACCAAAGCAATGGATGAGGGAAAAATGGTTCACAATGCCTACTTTGACCTGGCCAAGCCATTTGACACAATACCCCATTCAGGTATTGTTGACAAACTCAAGAGACTAGGTACAAACTCATATTTCACACGGCAGATAGCCAAATGGCTCACAGACAGGACCCAGGAAGTTAGAATTGGGGAGTCTACCTCTTCAAAGACACAACTGTATTCCCTCAGGGATCAGTCCTTGGACCACTCCTTTTTGGTATTTACTTCTCTGAAGTCAAGACCAATGTCAATGGTCTCTTGCTGACTAAATTTGCAGATGATTGCAAGCTAGGAGCTGTCATTGAATCCCACACTGACACAAATGTTACCCAGGAGGGGCTGACACAGGTAAACAACTGGTGTCAGAGCCATGGAATAAAACTAAATGCCAAGAAATGCATAATAGTGCCCGTTGGGAAGTCATCCTCCCCTACTAACTATTATATTGACAACAGAGCCCTTAGAGTTGATCCAGTAGTCAAGGACTTATGGACACACATAGACAGTAATCTAGCCTTTGACCATCATGTGTCTGCAGTAGTGAGGAAATCATTCTATGTTGCGCAATGTATAAACAAAGGGATGGCATCTAAGTCCAAGGAAGTTATTGTTCCACTGTATTCAGCATTGATCAGACCTGTCATTGAGTACACTGCCCCTTTTGGTATACACCTAACCAGGCATATCCAACAATTGGAACATCCACAGATGTCCCTTACTAAAAGAATAAAGGGCATAAGTAAAATACCCTGTGCAGACTGCTTCAAGGCCCTATCCCTGTATTCTGTTTTCTAATGGCTTTTGAGGGAAGATCTATGCCTGGCTTACAGGGCATTGTCAGACCCCACTCTGATGGACCTCCTGCATATCAGCAAAACAAACAGCTCTAGAATTACCCTTTCTAAAGACTTAAATCTTAAACCTTGCCTGTGATATAAATAGGACCTGCTGGAGAGATGGGTATGTATCCCAGAGACTAACCTGTCTATGGACCAGGCTCCCCATCCATGTAAATCAGAGTTCCTCCCTAACCCAATTCAAGTGCAACTTGGACAATTGGATGGGGAACAGGAACGTCATCCCTGGTTTGGCACCTATGTCTCTTATTCATCTCCCAGGCACCTGCATGTAAACGTTACATCTCCCAATCCCCTGCTTACACTTATCAAGCATATCAGAACTTGTCAGAGATTTGGGATGCATGGCTAGGCTTAAAAAGGCCCTTGCGGTTCTTAGCCTAGTAAACACCTATGAACTTATGAACCTATGTTCTTGGAGGCATTAGGAAAATTTTTCTTTGCAGCCTGTTGTCAGCATAAGTTACAGCTGGAGGTTTGTGAGATGCCTCTTTTGTAGTTATTACAATCTGCTTTGGATTATTCATTTTAAACAAATAGCTCCCATCTCTTCACAATCACTTTCCATCTTCAGTACGTTCAACAATATATCACAGCTGCTCACACTTCTTAAAAGCCATTCCTTCTGGCTCCTTTCTGAGGAACTCCACTGCACTGTCAGTCTCTCTGCCCAATTGTCCTTAAAAAGAAGATGGCTATCATGCACTTTTGTCATAACAGACGTTTTGTCTAGACTTGCTTACATTTGGTGTCTCTTGCACTAAATTCTTACTTTCAATCTTAAGTATGGAGGAAGAGATGACTATGACTCTTCATAGCTGAGCTGGAGTCAGATACACTCATCCACTGCAGATGGGTATTTATGTATTCTAACAAGTTAAGTGTAACAGTCAGTGCTAATTATCTGTGTTTAATTCATGATTTTTTTACAATTTGAATTGTTGTCTTGACTTGAACTTCCGCGGTGGTGCAGTGGTAGCGTTGTTGTCTCACAGCAAGAGGTTCTCCCATTATTCTTGGGTTGGAAGTGCCTTCTGTGTGGAGTCTGCATGTCCTCCCCGCAGTCGAGTGGGCATTTGAAAGACATGCATTGAATGGGAGTGCCTTCTTTGAAGGCTGGGCATCGAGCTGGCAACTCGACACCATAAAAAACAACTGCCAATGATTAGCAGACCTGAGTTCCACTGTGGCGACCCCTAACCAGGAAAAGCCGAAAGACAAACAACAATTGTTGTCTTGACTTGGGCCGCTATAGTATGAAAGTCTCTTGAATTCCATAACAGCCAATTTTCAGCAATTATCTGAGACAACTACTTCAATTATCCCATATAATCTGAAACAAAACAAGTCCATTCCAACTGGCATCCCAGTATTTTGTAAGAAATCATTTCTCTCAAGCTGTTGTCATGAAAGGCACTGCACATCAACAGTTACCTAATTTTTCTTCAATTTGCATCGACATACCTAGCCAGTATAAAACATTAATTGCTCTTTCTTCGCACCGCAAAATTTTGTAGATATGACAGGTGTTCTTGACAACATTTCTTTGCTCATCTTATTTTGTGTCTGGCAATTAGTGGAGCTAATTAAGGCTGTGAACTTACCCTAGTCAAGGATTTCATTCCTTCAGCCTCCATTTGTCTGCTACATAATTCAGTTCAAGTCACTTAAGCAAAGTACTCCTGGGCTGAGGCTGAAAAAGATCCACGTAGATCTTTGTTATAACCCGGTTAAAAAAAATTACAAACAAATACAAGTACTTATCTGCTTTAAGCATCAGACCTTGTATACAGAGAATCCATGTTTGGATTGCTTAAATCAAGGTTCCACTGTCCAGTCTCCTCAGGATGTATGCTGCAGTATGAGCCAGGGACCTCTGCCGAAGTACTTACAGTCTATGCCATGTTACACAATATAACTCTCAGGAAGCAGCTTCAACAACGACAGGAATGGGCAGGACCACACTTTCAAGGACCACAGGCAGGACTGGCAGCAGCACCAGTAGCAGATACAGATGAGGAGTCTGAGGGAGAACTACCAGCTGCAAATGGTGCTGGCACATGGAGGAATACACAGTATGCCCTGGCTCTGACTAAGAGCCAAAGGATAGCACACACAGTCACTACCTAGGTCAAAGCCTAGGATTCCACACACATACATATAGAAAAGCTGATGCCTGTCATACTCCACAAACTTAACTTAGCCATGTAATGACTGTGTTCTGATAGCATCAGAAAGAGACAATCCCCAAGGACACAAGTGTTACCTGTAGTAATGACAAGGTAAGGGTGGAATAGTAAAGAAAAAACTTATATAACTGACCACTCTCATACTGAAATATGTATATGCCCCCTAAGCAGAGTATTTGTCCGAGGTGTACATTTATGTCAGTAATATCTCCTATGCCAGTTTTTTGTAATATACAGTTATGTATTAGAAACAATGCTGTACATCAAGCATTTGAATTGACCAACATGGTCAGTCATACCCTCATTTTCACAAGTATACCAAGAAGCAAGACTGAAGACCTAATGCTTCTACTGCTTTACTTGCAATATAATAAGGTTCAACACTTATATAAGTAATCATTCACAACTGAGTAGGAACAAGAAATCAAAATGTTCTATCTACAATCCATATTAAATAACGCAAGCTTATGAGTAAGTAAGCATTATCTATTCACTGTGTGTATCGGACATATATGCAATCCTCGGTCACAATGACATCTGCAAAGGGCTGGGCACAGTCATCATTAGTTGTCCAGGGTGGCAGGAGGGCAAAGCTGGCACCAAAGAAATGATTGTATGGAAGTAAGAAACACATTTATTTATCAGCGTATATGGTGTTCAGGGCCAGTAACAGCATATGTGTAACACTCAACAGTAGTGTTTAGATAGCTTGTATGTGTGTGTGAGGTTGTATGAGCAAGTGATTCTTTTTTCAAAGTTTGTGTGTGTGTTTGCACAGACATAATCAAGCAATGTGCTAGCACTACATCCTGGAATTTCAGACAAGTGTGAGCAGTGCATGGTAGTCAGTTCAGCATCATCACCCCTGAAGATGAGAACCACCACTGCTAGGAGTTGCACTGCTACTTCCATGGCCCTGGCAAGAAATTGGAATGCTATCTGAATGCGAGTGATGTCTGCTGGATGAGCTCTCCTCAAGTTTATGTCAAGGATCATGGCCTCATGGCCTACTACATCTGGCTGAGGACACCTCAATCACTGACAGAGCAGTGAAAGAAGTGTCACTATGGGAGTGGGAATTTGCATGGCCATGTCTGCTAACAGCAGAAGATGTAGCAGCTCTCTAGCTACATAAATGCACACCCCCATCCAGCAGACATTCCATCACAGACTCTTCCCAATCCAGTGTGCCATTCATCCTGCCAAAGGAGTTACCCACACAGTTCAGGGAGTCATGTATGTTAGAATGCATGATGTTTAGTACTCACAATATCTCTTCTGATGCCCTGGTGAAACATGCCTATGCCTCCGCAATGGCCCTAAACATACATCTGATTGAACTTAATGACACACAAGCATCAGGAAATGATGCACAGCAGGCCTCCTTTGAACTCCTTTACCAACCCTCCTGTGTGGCACCTCACCCTCATGATGGCTACAGGGAGAAGCTACTAGCTCTGCAACTGGAGTAACCACACTACCCTAATCAATTGTGTCACTCTCAACCTGTTCTATACCAGAAGTCTCCATATCATGGGTATGTGTAGGCATACCGAGTGTGTCTAAAATATGGGCATTGGATATGGGAGTTACAACCTCAGTGTCAAACTGACCCTCTGTACCCCTAGACTATGCCTCTTCATCACCACAGGCTACAGATACTCTGACATCAAATTGTAGGAGTTCCACTATTCCAGTGTCAGGGTCACCTATGATGACAAGCAATAAATATAACAAGCATCTAATAGATGCTAAAGCAACACACATTTTACTCTTATTTAGACCTGAATATACCTTATATATAGTAATAACAATAACCACATCTGTGTTTATCATGTGCAAGTGTGCTGGCAGTCTGCAATCCAGATGTCACTGTATGTGAGGAAGGGGAAGGAAAGAAGGCTGATAAGTATCACAATGCAAATAAAAGAAGAACAATTGCATAATCCCATTAACATATACATATTATATCATTTTCTCATACAAAAATGTAGTGAACAGTTGGATTCTCCCAGACAACCTCCACTATTTCTCTATTATTGTGTCATCTGACCCACACTTATTATTCATTCTATATATATTTATCAGATATCTAAGCTATATACTTATAAAGATACAACAATGGCACTTTCATTTGGCATACCTGGAAGTTCTGCTTGAGATGCTCTAGGACTGTCATTCATATCAGCATCAACATCAAAGATTCTGTTTGAACCTTCTGCTGAACTATCTGGATCTCTGAAAGTGGACAGGAATACCTCTGTTTCAGTTAGTGGTAGTTCAGTAGCAGGACCACTTCCCCTAGCCACCTCTTCCCAGACAACTGTAACCACCCTATGGCAGGCAGAAGTTATCATATTACTTGCCAGTGTCATATCTGCGAGTAACTTCTCCCACTCAGTATGACATCACTGATGTCATCAACCACCTGTTGCCCTATCTTGTCTTGGGCATATTGGTCAACTCTACTTCTCCCTAAGAGAAAACTCCATGGTGATATAAGGCCTGGATAATGACTTATTTTCTGTATTAGTGATTTCTACTTGGGTGCTATGTCTTTGTATTAGATAAAACAAAAAACAGACACATAATTAAATATATAATACACAGACAGAATGTCTGTGAATTTAGTTATGTATGAATGCATGTATTCATCATGCACACAATGATTTCAAAGGTAATGCTCCCTATAACAGAAGTTAGGACAATACCTCCCACCCCCAAAAATATTTTAAGTGAAATTTCAAGAACAATCTATAACAGTTCTGCAAAGCAGGTAACACAGGTTTGTATAACTGTGTAGTAGATTGCAGCATTAACACTAAAAATTCACAATGTAGTAGTATAAATATAATATAACCAATTATAAATGGCATCTGCACTACTCTGAATGTCATTCAGGTAGCAATCACAAACTTAACCTATTTATCTTTATGCTTACACATGCAAAACATTTCAGACCTTGCTACAATGCTATAAAACACTCATCTGCAATAACTGTGCAAATAATTAAATGCAACCTACAAAATATAGGTCAGGCAGCATTTAATAACATACTTTTTTGTAATGCAGACATAACTGATATACATGAGCTCTGCCAGAAGTAGAGATAAAGAAAAAACATCAATATAAAAAATTAGTTTGGACCAGGCATTGCATTTCACCCTTTGATGTTGAATAAAAGCATTATGTAAGAAACAGCAACATACATTGACAATAAAGCAGTGTAAAAAGCCTATCATTCTCCAAAGGTTCTGTGCATTTAGCAGTATCAAGCTCTCTGGATTCAAACAGTCTCCACAATATGATACAAGTGCATTACACTCTTGGTTACCTTTATATAGTGCAGATTCAGCCCTGTGAGCACAGTCATTATGCGAATAAGGTGTTAATCATTGGCATTCCTGAATACAACAATCTGCACTAAGTGTAGGGAAGGTAAACATGGTTTAAGGAGCAGCATGATTACATGCACACTCCATAGCACTGCAAGGATGAGCATTGAGAAATGCTACCTACTAATGGCTTGCAGGTGTCTATGATTAGTCTGACTTCAGGAACAATCAGGGTCCCACAGTCTCCCCTCTTTAATGTACACTTACATAGGGTGTGTCATGGAGAATAAATGAACACTCATCAAAACGTCTGAAAGTACATTGACTGAGTCAGGAGAGCAACATTTCTAATATTCAAATGCAGGATTTAATGACCACAATTAGTGTCCCTTACTAAGAAATGCCATTAATATGCAAGAGAGTGCATTAAGCATTGATACAGATTATAACTTTTTTGCTAGATTTGAACTCATTCTAATTCATTCACGTTTACGTTTTTTAGACTGAAATTGTGGTTGTTTTACCTCCTAAGCAACTCTTTTGTGGATTATTGGTTTCTTAGAGTTATATCACTCTGTTTTTTGGATTATTGATACAGATAACATAAGTAATAAAACTGAGCTAGAATTGCTCTTAGGAAAGCATAGATAAGAGAATGAGGCACCATAAGAAAGAGAGGAATACACCTGCAGCTTTTGCAGTCATTATTTAATATTGTGTGAGCACATAGGTACCCTAACTGTTGACAATATCATAATCATCCAAACATTTAGTGTCTAATGAGAAAGAACCATTTTCATAACTTATTTATGTTGTACATTAAATGTGAATTGATAAGATGTCATATTGTCAGTACATCTAAATACCCCTCTCCTTGACAATATACATTTTGTCTCAAGTAAATATGGGAAATACTCTTCATTGATTGTTCTTAACACCCTGGTTTGATGGTTCAAACCCATGCAATTTTCTGTTGCAAGATAAAGTGATTAAACAAAAGAAATGTGAATTTAAAGGACTTGTTTCCCAATTGTTCACCTTTAGTGTTTGTGTGCCATTTGGCATTGCTCTCTGTTAACTGGCAGCGATCAGCACATCATCCTTTGGTCATTGCTACATGTACAAATGGATTGCATTTAATTTATCTCAGCTTTTTTTTCTCTAGCATATATATTTTTTCTAATGACTTTTACATGTATTGCCTCTTTGGCAGTGCGCAAACATGGTTCAGTATGTAAGGAAAATGTGAACAGTTTTGTTTTGAATGCCTTACCTAGCTCAAACATACCTGGTGACATTGTACAGCCTGCAGCACTCTGCAGCACTCTGGATAGTAGTCATTGAAGACAATACACCTATCATGTACCTTTTTCTGTGGCAGAAGGTGTAAGTGAAGTAAATTTGAGAGTATTAAGGCACATGATGCAGTGTCCAAATCCTGTTTAGAGATCACATTTCAATTACTCACTATATACATAATCCTGTTTAGAGATCACATTTCAGTTACTCACTATATGTGTGTGTGTGTGTGTGTGTGTGTGTGTGTGTGTGTGTGTGTGTGTGTGTGTGTGTGTGTGTGTGTGTATCTATATATATATATATATATATATATATATATATATATATATATATATATATACATTTATACACATATATACATTTGCTCTCTGTTTGGTAGCATGCAAACATGGTTCACTACCCAAGGAAAAAGTGAAAACTTAGTTTAGGATACCTGGCAATGGAGCACTTTCCTCAGCACTTTGAAGAGTACTGAGTGGAGAAATTCTACCCGTCACATCTATGTGGCACAAGATGTAAGTGCAGTAGGTTTAGATAAAGAACACAGCTGATTAAAGGTTAGAGTCCAGCTAAAAGATACTTTTACAAAGGGTGTAGGAATCACATTTCTCACAACATTTTGATTAGGAAGGTAAAAGTAAAGAAATTGATAATGTTAAACATGTTTTTCGCAAGCAATGTATCAGTAATGCTTGCATAAGTAAACTTTTCTATTTAGCACATATCCTTACTGCTTCACATATAACCTCAAGCTAATGTGTATCCAATTTTTTAAACAAGACAATGATGATATTTAATTTATTATTCACTTGCATATGTATGATGGGCACAATGATTTTATTACAATCATCATAAATTGTCATGGGTCCCTATTGCCTTACCAAAGTTTCAGAATTTCAAACATCATATGACCGAGACCATATGATCAAAGTTTTGAAACTCTGAACATTTTGAATGGAAATCAACGTACAGAGTGGAATGGGAAATTTACCATTTTCTTTACTGTAGTGCAATCTCAACATTGGCATATTTAATTAGCAGGAGGTGTGGGGGTGCATGGGGGCTTGTCCCCCTGCAAAAAAATAAAAACTACATTTTTTTCTTTTAGTTTCAAAGTTTTAAAACTTCAAGCATATGGTCTCAGCTGTATGATGTTCAAAGTTTTGAAACTTCGATAATCTGATAAGGATCCACCATCACATATCCTAACCATGTGTTTACGTCAGTTATAGTTTGTGAAGTATATATGTGTATATATATATATATATATATATATATATATATATATATATATATATATATATGCAACATAACTCAGCTTGTAATATTTAACTCATTCAACTACAGCCACCTGAAATATATTTACAAACAGAAATACTGATTTAACATAGGAATGCATTCTTTTGACTAATAAAAAGTCCCACACATACAGTTCTATCTGAAGTATATCACCTTTATTCTGAAATAAGTATATCTGTAATTGTCATGCTTAAAAGGTAGTTCTGCAGTGGCAATGTCAATTAATAAGCTAATTTGCAATTTTTGCATGCTTTATCCCATGGATTTTATTCATAGCCATCAGAACAATATTTTAGCATTGTCTAATCCCCACCATCACAATATGTCACAAGTCAATCTATTTCTCCTTTCAAAAAGCAGTGATTAAAAGCCTTTCCATTATGCATTCCATTCTTGATAATTGGAATTGGTGTCACTAAGTTGAGCATCACACATGGCAAAGCTCAGTATCATGTTTCACACCTTTACTGCTATGTTATGTAAATATTGCCAATGTATCTGCCAAGGAATGCATCTACTTTCAGTTGTGCAAATATAGTTAGCAAGGCTGTATGCTTTTGCGCACAACCCAATTACATGCAATTTCTGAACTGGGTACCAATTCAAACACATCTTCTTAGCTTGACTTTTGTAGAAATGGCTGGCAAGGGATAGAATGCTGTTAAAGTTAGAGCACAAAGGTTGGGTGTTGAGAAGTCCAGAATATTTGTGGCAATCCTTATGAAGTGCTACAGCTATATGCTGTTGCAGGAGGATTATACTGGATCTCAATATATGTCTGAGGCTTGGAATAGCTTATCCAAGGCTGTCACCAGTGCAACTGGCATTACACTCACTGGGGAACAATGTCTGCACAACTATAGTGACCTTAAGAAGTGCAAGCAGGACCTCCTAAGCTGAAGGGAGGCTGAATTTAGGACTGTGAACACCCCTTATATGTGTAAGGATATTAACCAATAACTTGTCTATGATACAGCATTAACAATGTAGCTAGCCAGCACAGTTACCGATCATGCTTTCATAAATATTTATTTTCTTTTAGTACTGTACAGCTGCAGTGGAAATACATACAAGCTGTGAGGCACACCAGGAGAGATTAACTTGCCTCAAAGAGGCATTGGGTAAATATGACTCAGGTCTAAATTCAAGCCAGAAATTTCGTTTCATTCCCTCAATCACTAGCATCTTCAGCAGGCATACCTTAACCACGCTCTCAAGCATACATGCTTTACCCAATAACTCTTGCTGCTTGTATTAGATAATAAGAACACCATATTAAATGTGTGGGTTCAATACCCAGAA
Source organism: Protopterus annectens (assembly GCF_019279795.1). Classification (NCBI taxonomy): domain Eukaryota; kingdom Metazoa; phylum Chordata; order Ceratodontiformes; family Protopteridae; genus Protopterus; species Protopterus annectens. The sequence continues at coordinate 154,478,884 of NC_056745.1, forward strand.
ACAGCAATTACTTTGTATTACTGGATAGGTACTTCTAAAGTATTAACAGTAATAATATGTCAGGAATAATTCAAATATGGTAACTGCAATTATTACATTTGAATGCATATATCCTATCCATCATAAGGAAATAAAGGCTGCTCTTTGTTCTATCATAGCAGTGAGATTTGTTTATTTTATTACAGATTAATAGCTTCTCATCATCTGTGGAGTGGCAAATGTATACAATAATAAATTATCATAGTTGTTTACATACTGCCAAAGTTTAAAAAAAAAGAATTAATGTGACATGGGGTGTATCTAATTATTTCTTATTTTTGTCTTCCCTACCCTATCTCTCTCTTCTTTGGGGGGTAATCATTTATTAACATTCTGCTGTTCACATGCCTTGCTACTTAAAAAATAAATGGTCAACAGCACAGAGAGGTAGAATGACCACTCTGGCTCGGCCTGCCTTTCCCCCACAGATGACAGCACAGACAACAGCACTTCAAGGTTACAACCTGTCAGTTTTGCCTCCTCAACCCGTACCCTACCTGCTCCACCTGTATCAGGTAACTCTGTCGTGGCTGTTGGTGCAGTGGTACCCTTCAGAAGAAGTACCAGTGGAGGTGGTGATTTTGTTACCCAGATGAAGCTGACAGGGCTGGTGAATGATATCCTGGAGAGGGGCCTCAGTTCATGTATTGGCAGGGCAGAAACGGTCTTGAGTCAGAGGGCAACGACTATGCTACATCAGGCACTGACCCAAATAGATGCTACAGGAGACAGCAATGACAGTTTTGAGGGTGAAGACTAGCTTTTCACTATTCTCAAACTGGGCATGGGAGTTCCTCCAGTGTCCACCATCTATTCTCCAGTCATGGTGTCTCCCAATCTTTTGTCTTCATCACCATCCCTGTGTTGTGTATGTCCTATATGTCTGTGTATGCACCCTAATCTATCCTACCTACCTGAGCCTCTTATTCCAAAGTACCTTCCACAGCATTACCCCCCCAAACAAAATGGCACTTGTCCAATAAAAAAAAATTATGTCCCATACATTATCCTGTTGTTGTCACCTATCACTGGTTTGGTGTCTCTCTAAAGTCATGAAATTGTGTGTACAAATATACATTTAAGTAGTGAAGAAGTGGATAGCTATGGTGCTCTGCCATGAACCTCCTGCAAATTCCTGTGTTCTTTCCCTGTATCCTACCCTTGGCTGCCAACCCTGTTTTCATCATCGTCCTATCCATCCCTTTTCACACATTTAAACTGGTCAAAAAATAGATTCACATGCAGCACACACAGCCAGAAATGTCCCACTTTATGTCCTCAGCATTTGCACTGAGATTTGCATAGTGCAACAATTCTGAGTGGCAGTTAATGTTGTTTAAATTCTTATTGTAAAAACTGATGATTTCCATTTAATCCACAGCAGTGTAGTTACTTCCATGCAAATGTACTTAAATCCACTGTGCTACATAACTACAGATCAAATACAGACTAAAACCAGTGCTATGAAGCAATTATAGTAAAAATTCTGAGGCTGCTTGGTGTAGTAAAGTAGGAATTCCTGGTGAGATAAATACCATTTGTAGACTGATGTCTGTGCATAGTCTCATGGGTTAAATTACAGCTGTTGATCAGTTTATTAATTCATGATATTTTATTCATTTATCTCATATATACATATATATATATATATATATATATATATATATATATATATATATATATATATATATATATATATATATATAGATATATATAGATATATAGATATAAAACTACAAAACATTTGTATTTCTCAACTTATACAATATATCATCAACATACCATTTGAATAGTGCAGCAAGACATCATTAGCAAAAACATTGCAGCCCCAACAGGGAAACCTATTAAGCCAGCCTCATCCTGCTTATGTGTTAATGCTTGTTGCACTCTCCTGCCTCTTATTATCCTGCTTATGTGTTAATGCTTGTTGCGCTTTCCTGCCTCTTATTTCTCCATATAGCAAATATTTTACTGTACAGAGCATGACAGATTAATGATGATTCAATAAGTAAGAGGAACACACAATGCAGATGTTCTTACGTCCCACAAAGCATGTTGCTACTATTCCTCTCTATAGCCATCTCTGTCTCTGTCTCTCTCTCTCTCTCTCTCTCTCTCTCTCTGTTCATCTTTTTTGCTTCATTAAGTTGATGTTGTGCTTAAATTGTGTTATTGAACTATTGTGAAGCAGAATTCTTTTATGGTGTGATGAGCTAATGCTCACATGCACAGACAGATGTTTAACTAATTTTGTGAGTTCTAATCCAACCGTTAGGTAAGTGTTGTTGACTATATTTGGTGCACTATTTTATGTGTACCTGTTGGCTACATATTGCTATGAGCCACCGTTATCATTCTTCGGTAATAATCTACTTTTTTCCTGCTGCCATCTTATGATGCATCTTCTCCCTTATGTATCATTATTCATCTACCTCTGAATCTGCAAGATGTCTGGTGTCTGGCAACAAATGCAACTAAGGCTAAATGGAATTACACAGCTTGTGGCAATATCTTGTGATTGTATTCCCTTTGGCCACATTACTCTATTGTGCTTCTTGCCACTGTGCTTAGCTATATTTATTCAGTTTAATGTATTTTTCAACAAGTTGAAGAGTTGGATGTACAGATTAAAGGGGTTGATAGTGTGTTTTGTACATTGTGTAACTACCTAGGATGTTTAGGATGTCTGTGGCCAACTGTGAGTGTGTCTTTCACCCTGTAACTGTGTATACTTCTCTTCAAATACATATATGGTACGTAGCTATACAGTGTTATTGTGCACTTCAACCACTTTTTAGTGTAAATATTCAGCTAATAAACAGTGGTGATGTCCTTCATTTAACTGTGCACCACCCCAGTTGTATCTCAACACGTTGTGTAGTGCTTGCGATTCAGGCACTAATCTATAGCATGTGATCTTAGGTAGTTCACATCTAGCCATTACTGCTCAAACTACATTGTGTCAGCCTTATTCTGACTGTACATGTCACAAACACTGTTAAACATATCTGTTGTGTACACGTATAAATGTTGATTGCTGTTACAGAAATATATGATAATTTCTCATGCAACAATGCCTTCATTTAGAGTATAGATGACATGTGAATACATTTTCCTTACATAACATATATAGGAAGCATTATCCTCTGGCATGAGGGAATGAGATGACATTCTGTATGATGTTACCTTAGTACAGCAATTACAGGCTCACCTATCCTTTGCAGCAATAGCAGGATGTAATGCCTTGACATACCAATATATCTCTCAGTTCCAGTGACACTTGTAAAGTGATGCATTCATTCTCTATAATATCATGTATTTTCTGTTGTCAAGTGCTCAGGTGTTCAACATCCACATTCAGTGATTGTTAGCATTGTGTGGCCTCATTACTGTAATGCATGAATGACCTCCACCATGGTTATAATGTGTACATTTATAGTGGGAGAGGCCTCCACAATCCCTTTTATCTCAAAGAGATTGTTTTTGACACATACATATGATGTAATAAGCTAGCATAGATTGAGTGTCATACTTGTGCTAAGATGTAATAAATTAGCATAGGTAGAGTCTCAGGTCAGGTCATTGTCTCCCTCTACTCTTCTCTTATTAGGCCAGTCATCGAGTACAATGCCACATTTGGCATGTGCCTCACTAGACACCTGCAACAACTGAAGAGACTGCAAAAGTACCTCATAAAGAGAATCATAGGCCTTAAACACTTGTCCTATATGGACAGACTCAAAAAACTCCAACTATTCTCTGTCTCACATCGCCTACTTAGAGGTGATCTCTGCTTCACTTACAAAGCCATGTCTGACCCAGCTCTGTTAGAAATACTACATCTAAAAAAATCCCAATCCCTCCACACCACACACTCCAAAGACCTCAACCTCATTACCACAATCAAGAGAACAAGCTGGAGGGACAGATTCATAACATAGAGACTCCCCATGCTATGGAATAGCCTTACATGTCAAACAGAGCACCTTGCTGGCCCTCTTCAAGAGTAATCTTGATGAGTGGATGGGAAATAGAAAATTCACCCTGGAGATCACTCTAGTGGCTCTACTCAACAGATGCACTGGGAACTAAGGTTGGGTGGCACAATGCCAGGGTAATCCTATGGGCTAGGCTTGTAGAGGCTCCAGGGCCATTAGCCTAGTACACAACTATGAACCTATGAACACCTGTGCTGACACAATACGTTAGCATAGATGGAGTGTCACACTTGTGCTAAGATGCAATAAGTTAGCATAGATGGAGTGTCACACTTGTGCTAAGATGTAATAAGTTAGCATAGGTGGAGTGTCACACTTGTGCTAAGATGTAATAAGTTAGCATAGGTGGAGTGTCACACTTGTGCTAAGATGTAATAAGTTAGCATAGGTGGAGTGTCACACTTGTGCTAAGATGTAATAAGTTAGCATAGATGGAGTATCACACTTGCGCTAAGATGTAATAAGTTAGCATAGATGGAGTATAACACTTGTGCTAAGATGCAATAAGTTAGCATAGATGGAGTGTCACACTTGTGCTAAGATGTAATAAGTTAGCATAGATGGAGTGTCACACTTGTGCTAAGATGTAATAAGTTAGCATAGATGGAGTGTCACACTTGTGCTAATATGTAATAAAGTAGCATAGATGGAGTGTCACACTTGTGCTAGATGTAATAAGTTAGCATAGATGGAGTGTCACACTTGTGCTAGTATGTAATAAGTTAGCATAGATGGAGTGTCACACTTGTGCTAAGATGTAATAAGTTAGCATATATGGAGTGTCACACTTGTGCTAAGATGTAATAAGTTAGCATAGATGGAGTGTCACACTTGTGCTAAGATGTAATAAGTTAGCATAGATGGAGTGTCATGTGCTAGATGTAATAAGTTAGCACAGATGGAGTGTCATGTGCTAAGATGTTATTCTTATCCATTTTTATATTGGACAATTGTATTATATAACAGGATGTGACTGCATGGCTGTCAAATGGTTAATCGAGGCATGTCATGCTGTGAGTGCTCCTGTGGCATGTGCATTGACTACTAGCTTGTATAGCATAACTACACAGACAGACTGTGGTTCAATTCTGGGGCAGTGTGTGTGTACTGTATGATGGAAGCAGCTTCCTTGTCAAATATGTTTTGATATTGTACTTCCCATTGTTGTATGGACAGAAATATGCAGTCCTTCCCAGCATTCTGACATAATCAGATTGTTCATATTATATTATATTCATAACTTATTTTTTGCCGCACACACTGACTTCAGTTATTTGTGACAGCTTCCATTGTTATCTGTTGTGGCACATACAGTCAATAGAGAGGTCTGTAGAGACCCTAGTATAATAGGCAGGGGTTTGAATCTGGTAACATCTATCTGTTTGCCAGACAACTGTGTCAGATAGCAGTGGCTCACACACAGACAATGGTTATAGCACACTCAGAGGGGCAACCTTTTTTAGGCTACTGTCCTAGAAGGTAGGGCATCCATACCCTTATGATAGGAAAGTTCTGTAAGCCCATCAAGGGTGCTATCCATGACATAACCAATATGTGTATTTCTGTGTCATCCATGATTGGTATACATCTTTCTGATATCTATCCGGACACATGTTTGAAAATGGCATGATGCAAATGTTTGCTGAGTGTCATTGCTCACAGGCATTAACTATTTCCAAAATAATTATGTTCTGTATTGCATGTCTTCATACAGACATTTCTTTATTACCTCAATTGTTTTGTCATACTATACAGCTTAATGGCTAAAGAGGACTTCCATAAATATTACTTACAGTATGGCATGCTGCCAGACTATCAAAAACTTTGATTAGTCCTCTGACACCTTCTTGTGTATCGGTGCTGCTGAATTGCTGTTATGCTACTGTTATATATAATTCTATGTGAGCATTCCCAGTATAATGATGTCTGAGATGTCTGCAAATAATGGAAGACTAGAAATCATGAAATATCATCTGATCTGTGTTATTTATTTGTCACTTATGTATGTTGAGTATTATTATATTTACATGATTATACAACACTTGCTTGTCTGTTACATGTCTATAGGTGATAAACCCCCTTCCTATGGATGCCATTGACATTTATTTGCAAAAAGATGTCCATTTCTGATATACATGACATTACAGCTGTAAGGTCCATTTGTTCTTGTGTATAAATGCTGAGGTGGAGAATATAGCAGTAATGTCAGCTTGCATACATAAATTCCCTGTAGATAGATCTCATATGCAATAACTCTCCTTGCTATTATCTCAACTCGACATTTTATTAACATGTAGATCACATTTTAACTCCCCTTTGTTGCACTGCAGCTTTATATCCCTACCACATCCTTTGTTAGCATGTCTGTTTTATTTATGTGTATAACTCCAGTGATAACATTGACATTAATTATCACTACATTAATACTGCAGGACTTATGTTACAAATGCTTCTTTGACACTTCAGCACATTTTACTGCTGTATATAACTACACTTTACCCATTTCTTCTTCCCTAATAACTGACTATGTAGTACAAACCATTATTATTTGTATACAATTTCCCCTTCACTTCCCCTCCTTCAGAATACTTTCACTGCACATGCCCTCAATATTTCAGGGCTACAGCGTGTGGTTGTATATTAGCTTTGCCTATAGGCAAGACATTTTGTTACATTCTATGCTCATGCATGCAAGCACCTTTCCATGTCCACAAACACTATTGCTTGCCACGAAAAGTGTCTTGCAAGTGTGCAGGCATAATGAGCAGCATGCATATTCGATTAGCACTGCTACTCATTGCACTAACATGCTTAAACTCTGTTGGCTTAGCATGAATCCTGCATGATTGTTAATGAATTTCAGGGATTGTTTTTACATTACATTTGTGAATGATATATTCATGTTATGGGAAGGCTCTAGAGAAGAGTTCATAGGTTCATGGGTGTTTACTAGGCTAATGGCCCTGGAGCCTTTACAAGCCTAGCCCATAGGATTACCCTGGCATCGTGCCACCTGACTTTAGTTCCTAGTGCCTCTATCAAGTAGAGCCACTGGAGTGATCCCTGGGGTGAATTTTCTATTTCCCAGCCACTCATCAAGATTTTTCTTGAAGAGGACCAGTGAGGTGCTCTGCTTGACATGTATGGGAAGTCTATTCCATAGCAAGGGTAGTTTCTTTGTAATGAACCTGTCCCTCCAGCATGTTCTGTTGATTGTGGTAATGAGGTTGAGGTCGCTGGAGCGTGTGGTGTGGAGGGATTGGGATTTCTTTAGAAGTAGCATTTCTAACAGAGCTGGGTCAGACACGGTTTTGTAAGTCAAGCAGAGATCACCTCTAAGTAGACGATATGAGACAGAGAATAGCTGGAGATTTTTGAGTCTGCCCATATAGAACAAATGTTTAAGGCCTAGGATCATCTTTGTGAGGTACTTTTGCAGCTTCTCCAGTTGTTGCAGGTGCTTAGTGAGGTATATGCCAAATGGGGCATGTTACAATTATTTATTGATTATATAATAGGAAATATGAATTTGTAAAATTAAAAATTAATATTTTGAAAAGAATAATATATATTTTAAACATTAATATTATTAAGATAGATATGGGTCAGCTCCAAATAATAATGTTTAAGAAAGAGATTAAAAGGAACACATTTGAACATAGAAATAGTATGCACAAAAATATATCATAAT